>NC_085137.1:253982401-254058083 GCF_035046485.1 Aedes albopictus | reverse complement strand
CGGCGTCGTTCCACGTGATGGCCGGCGATTTTCGCATCTTGGGTATCCGCATCGGGCTGAGAAGAATCTCCTCCTTCTCCGGTGTGGTGATGTCTGCCTGCGGGTCCGGCCCTAGCGGTGGCATCGGATGATAGAGGTACTTGATGGAGAGCGCCACGATGGGAACGCTCCAGCAGTCGATCCATCCGGCGGATCTCTGACACACTTTGCGCCATTTTTTGCCTAGAAGGTCGGTGCGCTTCTTGACGTTGCCGTCGCGGGTTAGGATGCGGGCATGTTTATCCAGAGCGACGAGAATGGGTTTGGTGCTGGACTGCTCCGGAAGGTACATGCTGAGATCGAGGCCTTCGCCGTGGATCCAAAAAACGATGGGGATCTTTAGGGGAAGGAAGTCGTCAAAGGGGAGGGTGAAACTGAGATCGAAGAGGTCGCCGCAGAAGGCGAGGTGATGATTTTCCTGGTTGGTGCTCGAGCAGTCGATCCAGTTGAATTCGTTGCTCAGCGTGATGATTTCGAACTCCTGCAGGATGACTCCAAACTTCCAGGTGTAAGGAACGAAACTGAGGATGTCGGGACGGGCTTTCGAGGCCCAATCGTCGATCAGATCGGTGAAGAAGTATTTGTGGGAGTATACGATGTAGGCGGTCGCTTTGGTGCCAGTCAGGTTTATAGTCCACTCCTGGTGATCATTCCAGCGAACTGGATAGTGAACTTTGACGTTGAACTGAAGCGTCTCGCATTCAGCCAGACTGCGGTATTGAAGACTGGTCGTTGCTTCGACGTGCAGTAGCTGCCCGGTGACTTTAGTTGTAAAGCCATCTTGTAGGGTTATCCAAGGAAGTGTGACCTCCAGGCAAGATCCGGCGCCAATGTTCACGTGAACGGCGTTTGTTTCCTTGTTCTTCGAGAACAGGATGTCGATTGTCGCTTCATTGAGAGTGCACAAATTGACGTCGAAGGATTGCATTTCTCGGCGATCGCCGGGTTTTGGTGGCTTTGTGACCTGCATGGCTTGATAGTCTGGAGGGAAGAAAAACTTGAACAGATTGTCCCTCTGACGGTCTGCCCAAGGTCCATAGCTGAAGTCGGTGCCTTTGCCACACTTGATGTCGATTCCCCAAACGGGAGGTGATGCTTCAACTACGTCTCCGTTAGCAAGTGTCAATGTCACCGGTTCTTCTGGAACAAAGCCAGCTTCATCCATGTAGAAATACAGCTCCATGTTGTTGGACATCATTACTACAAATCCCTCACCCATGTACCTAGGAGGTTCGTCAACCAATCCGGTGTATTTTGGACTTGGAGCGAGCAGAACCTTCGCATTCTCCACCTTTGCCTTGACAAAGTGCATGAAGTGGTCCAACTTGGACACTGCTGGTTTAGTACTGTAGACACAGTGAGCTTCCTCCACACAAATCGACAGCGTCGTCGGGGTAAGCCGATTCCCGAACACGAACCTTCCGGAACAGATGTCAATCTTGATCACCGGTATCAAATCTCGCCAGGTTGTAGCGGTCATGGCTTCCGGCCGTGGCTTCTTCAACTTCGTGTGCTGCTCGTTGCTTTGTCGCTGATTCTCATAGTTCATCGCCTGCTCCTTGAACCGTGCGATCTCCTCGGCACTCATGTTTTCCGTCGGGATCAGAACCGAAGGCTTCAGCCCAAATGTCCGTTCCAGCTTCGCATACAAATCAGACCGGTTGTAAACATGCAGCTCGAACCCATTCAGCATAATCGACAGCCTCGTATCCGAGTGGGACAAATCCTCCGACACGTCCTTCGGAACGTACGATCGCCACCACCGGAATATGAAGTACCCATCCTGGACGCGAACCGTGTAATCGTACGTAACATAAACGAAATCCCGAAACATAATCTTCCCGGCCAGCGGATTCACATTGAGCGAGCCGATCTTGAAGTAGGCCCCTCGCACAAACAGCCGATTCACCAACTTCGTGATAACGTAACCGAACAGCCGCGAATTGTAGAACGTGATGTACACGACCCAGATGATCGAGGTGAGCAACGACAGCAGCAGCCACACCTGAAAACAAACCATAAGGCGCAGACATTGAGTAACTTTCGCTTCCAGAAATCCATAATTCTCATTCTCACCATGTTCTTGTCCAGTTTCATGTCCTCGATCGACTGCGTCGTGTTGAACTGGCCCATGCTCAAGTCCAGGTCCAGATCGATAAGATCTGGCCCCTCCGACACTTCGTAGCTCATCTTGATGACGCGTTAGTGTTGGTCGGTCGATTGGCTATATAGTCACAATCCCTGTAAAATGAGAACGCAAGCGTATAGTAAAAGGGGCTATCAAAAGAGTGATTAAAATGTACGTTTATAGTAGATAGAACAAAAAAGTGACGACGCATTACGCGATTTGCGGATTGCTCAGTACTACGCGAAATGCTGCTCTATACAGAGGTTTCCAAACGGTGTGGATCGCCAGTCACTTCTGCTAATAAATCTTTGAATAAGGGCAAAAGTAACATGATCAATTTCCCTTCATCGACTCTCTCTATTCATCAAATTGAAGCGACAAGATACGAATTTGATTGTACTTGGTACACCTTCTAAGATTCCTCCGCCCGTGCCTTCGCGTCGTTTGCTTTTAATACTTTTCAGACTTTCAGTGAAATTCCTCATAAAGCTTACCCGTGGCTTGTAAAGTTGAATAATATAAACAGGTTTTAGCATAAATTCAATACTTTTTTTTTTTTTAGAGTGACCAGGTGGAGCTGCAGGACAGCTGAAAGCAAAGCCTGGACGCTTTCCCTACTTTCCCCCTACTATGACCGATACTCACGATGGACTAGACGATGTCGTCAACTTGAGCAAAGTGTGCAGTATTTAGTATTGGGTCGTAGTAGTTATCAAGTGTCGCTTACTGTTCCCATCCCACCCGTATTTTGTGAAAGCTCTAAAAATGTAATGTTTTGATACTTTTGAAGACTACTCAGTGACAATATCAGAACTAGCGTTTGTAGCCGGTATGGGCACCTAGTTTTTCTGACATCATCTCCAAACAATAATCAAAAATATCCCAAGTTAATTCATTGTGCATTCTGAAAGTTATTTCAAGTTAATTACCAATATTGTTATGATGAACCGATGTTGGTCATATACAGCACTGGAATCATCTTCAAATAACTCTCTTTTTGTGCTTCCATTTGATGTTGTGGACATAAAACTTATCAGTCGAACGCCTTATGTTAATGTACAGTTAATGTATCATATGTCGTCGCTAGTCGTCTTTTGCTTATCTGTGTTCATCTCTTGTATCCCTATGAAGTCTGAATTATCCTTATGTCCACCGTATCATAGCATAGTTTATACTACATTCAAATTACTACAGTTTTTCATGTTTCTGGATCCTGACAAAAAATAAGATTAAGTTTTAATTTTGATCACATCATAACTCCTGCTCTTTTGCTTTTATTGTCATAATATCGACTAAGTCAGGTCGTAAGGTAAGGTCGGTTAGTTGGTTATTATATTAACAATTGAAACTAATAAAGATCATTAATCAACTATGGTGTACTCATCCCTATCAGAATCTATAAAAATAAACAAATATCATTTAAAAATAATAATTTCCCTCATAATCTTCTAATAGCAGTCAATTTGAATGTTAACATAAAAGTTTCCTGTTAGCAAACTTGTCTCAGCGTCACAGTGCTTGGAGTAAACTTATGATAAATACACCTAAGGGAGCCCTTAGGATTCTCAGCATCGGTCATGTCTATACAAACATTTCCTACTCTCACGTTATTCTTATAATGCCAACTACATTGAAAACGTCAACGTATAGAACCTGTCACGATGTCCACCTAGTCAAGTAGTGAACCATTGCTGTCCAGTTTAGTCAAGTCACGACGTTCCGGCGTCAAAAATACGTCTTACACGTGACCAATGGATCTATTTAATGGTTAATCTCACGTTGGAAACAGAATAGTTATGTTCTTACCTTAGGTGTTTTTTATGACTTTTACTCACGATTCCTCTTCATTTGGGCTGCAAAACGGTGAGTCGATAAAGAGAGCGTCCAACATAGCTCTGGTCCTCACAAGTTCCTACCTCATGCTTCCATGGGTCAAGCGATGACAAAGGCCGCCAGCTAAGAGTTGTGTGCTTAGCTGGTAGTGGAGCCTGGGCACTGTTGTCCTTATGACTTCAGCTAGATTGAGGAGGAACGACCCGAGCGTCTGTTCACCAAGGAGGTGCGGCTCAAACAGCGTCTGTTCTGGCATCCAGCGGCTGAGTAAGAAACGCTGCACCACGCCCAGCTAGATCCAAGGTGGTAGCCCCATCAGTGTGGTCGTCCCAGTGTTGGTTGAGACGTTCAACAGAACTGGCACGATGGCCCTTCGGCGAGACAGGAATGTTGGCGTAGGCCCAATAAGCCATCCGTAAAAATCCCCATTGCGAATAACATAGGCTACTTTGTACAGCAGAGGCCAACCCGGCCTTAGCCCGGTAAGGTAAGTCCTCTTCATTCGATTCCGTTGTTTGTGATGAATGGTGTTTTGCTTTCACTTTCTTCTTAGATGTGACCGTGGTGATAGAAATACTCGGAGTAGTTATTTTGCTCATGTAAAAGGAAGGGAAAAGAAAAGAAAGGAAGGAAAGGATATGATTAGTAGTTGTTATTCGGTACAGTAGTTTGAGAGGTTGTGGTGATACACTGGGTTCAGTTTTTATATGGCTGGTCGATTCGCAAGATGAAAATATGTAACAATTCAATGTATTCACTCAATAGCTGTTCAGAATGGTTCCACGGACATGGATAGCAAATCATTAATTTTTCAACATATCGGATGTGTTTTAAAAATCGTTTATTTATGTAATGTACTTTTTCCCTGAAGTACGAAAACGCGCGATCGCGAGTTAATGATTTACATCCCATCTTTAAGGGATCCCTACAGCTCAATGCATCATTCTAGCACTTTAGAATATCAGCGTTGATGAAGCTGTTCAAATATTACGTAACATGTTTGGGAAAAAATAGATTTTATTTACTCAAAATAAATTACATTACATATTCTTTCAACAACCCTTTACTTGTTCTCCCAAGAACCCTGCCTCGACCAAGTTGGCAGGACGCTGCCCAAACCCTCTCTGAACTAAAGGGCAGGGAGGTTTTAGCATAAATTCAATACTGTTTGTTTAATAACCATTCAATTAATTTATTCCGTTACGCTAGAATTTAAATAAAGTTTCTACAGCTTCTAAGCTAAAAAAAAAAGGAAAAAAAGGTTGAGAACCTCTGTCGTAGCTAGCAAGCAAAGCGACCTTCATCAACAGCGTCAACCAGTGCTGTATTAGTGAACAAAGAGCATAAAAAATCCTTCAGCAAAAACTCAACGATGAGCGCCGAGCGTCCTCAATCAACATACATACTAGGAAGGAATCTAGTGCAAAGGTCAACGAACGCGTCTCTGCGCTGATAATCCAAAGCCGCGAATCAACTGGTGCTTCTGGTTGTGCTCGTACGTTCGCCCGGCACGACAATCAATCAGCTGATTGCCACCACAAGAGTGGTGGTGTACAAACGAAAGTGAAACGCGGCGGGACGCTTTCTTTCGCTTGCGTGAACAAACGTAAACAAATTCCACCCAACCACCCACTGGCCGAAACCCAAACAAACTGACAGCATTCTACCACCCCACCCACCCGCAACAGATGTTTGTTATTGAAATCAGACAGGAAAATTACAGCCTTTTTGCCAGCCAGGAAAAATCGATTTCTGACGGGAAGACCTCGCAAATCAATAATGACAAAAATGGCTCTCTTCCCAACTGCGTACATTACGTATTTCTGTAGATAACCTGAGCGATTGCTCACCAAACTCATTTCCTCGTTACGATGCAATAAGCTTATCACTAAATCCATCCATTATCAGTGGAATTAGTCATCAATCAGCTCCGTTCCAAGTAAAAATGACCTAGACCCACCCAAACACGACCTATGGAGTTGTGTAATTTTTCACCCTCTGAAACTCGCACTGAACACGCACCGAACTGTTGAAATTTATCTCCCCCTTGTTACTCACCTTCTTAACTCACTATAGAACGTAAAAGTATTCCATGAATCTAAATAAAAAGCACAATTTTCTAAGAAAAACTAAACATCACAGATTGATTTGCAAACACGATCGCCATCTTGTTTTTTCACTTTTGACAGATCCGAACGGGACACAGACTGGGGTACAGACGACGTTCTTGTCAGAAAATAGTTTTTTTCACGATAATCGCCTAAAATCTACATTTATCTCAAATTTATTCATGAGCATTGTATTTTTATAGTGAAAGTTACATTTTTCACCCAAAAAGTACAACACATATCCCATATTTCCTTCAAAATCTCGTTACAACCACCATGCTGTCGGTTTTGACAGATTCAGTCTCGTCGTTATCTGTGATATTTGTGCTGGTAGTTGGCTGGCAGTCAACAGACAGCCAGCTGGCAGTCAGCTGGCAAAATATACCAGATGGGAAAAAGGGCTGTCATTCGGTATAAAGTGCCGCATGGGCACCAACTCACAGCACGGCCAATATTGGTAAACATTGGTGGCACGAAACCGATTTCGGCTTTGTTAATCTGGATTTAATCTCGTGTTCAAGCACACCAGCCACTGAATTCGGAATGAACATGTACATTTCAACCGAACCCATGGCAAAATGTGACGATTTTCATTCATGAATTTCGGTTTGAAATTTACGCACGTATGACGTCATTTGTTTATGTTTACATCCATGCCGGTTTGTGCTGTCAGGTTGTGCTGTGAGAATAGTTTCAGCGTTTTTGACGCGAGATGGCAGCAGCCATTTCTAACAACAGATGGCACTGATTGCTCGTTTCCCAGACGGTGAAATTCGTCATGAGCTGCAGCTCATGTATCGTAGTCAAGGTGGTAAAGTTGAGTAATTCGCGCGCAATAATTAGGTGACAGCACTGATTGCTCTGAAAATCACGTGCACGCTAAGAAAATGTTACTCTAAAATGAGTAAGATTCACACAAAACTGAGCTAAACTGGAACAGCTCAAAAAATGAGTAAATTGCATTTCCAGCGATAGCGCTGGCCCAAGTGCAAAAATCCAGACAGTTTAAGCCGTATAATATTCTTCACATCAGCAAGAATATTATACATCTTAAACTGATGAGATTTTCGCACTTGGGCCAGCGCTATCGCTGGAAGTAAAATTTACTCAATTTTGAGTTGTCCCACTTTAGCTCCAAAATGAGTGAATTTTCTGACCGTGTGGTGGTGTCGGTTGATGACGGTTGCATCATAGGCTTATACGTTTACTCGTTCGGTAAACGTAGAGACATTGCGTTATCCAAGCTTCACTAAATATTCTGGTTTAAGGTATAAGCAGCCATGCGCATTTCTTATTTAAAATTGTATTTATTCAATTAAACATTTTTTTTTTAATTTCATCGGGTTGTTGTCGGGACGTTGGTGTACGACGTTAACCAAGCTGCTGATCGGCACAGACCACAGATCGAATAGATCCATAGTCTCGATTCCAAGAACGTTGAGTTCAGCGTTGTCCGAGATGAAGATGCGACCGGTTTTGGTCACATTCCTGATGGTGATCTCGGTTTGGAACTCGGCGAGAAGGTTGAGGTTGCCACCAGAAGCTGTTACTGCAGATTCCTCCGTCGGTTGAGTGGGTGGCTGTCCGATGCTGATCCAAGTATCTTCGGAGATAATGGTGATGTCGGACGCCGAGTCGTGCTGGAGCTTGACTGTTGTACCATAGACTTAATACTAAGACATAAATGTCAGGAACAAATTCAGTTCGATTTGTGACGCCAGTTTTTCCCCCATGTTTCCCCCAGTAAAATCGCCCAATACTGGTTTTCTTAAAGCGACGCTTTCAATGTCAGTTAGCTCCGCCCGTTTTCATCAAAGCAAGACTGAGTTCGCCAATTTAGTGACCATGACAACGAGAAAGATTGCCCAATGACGCAGTGTCAGCTGACAGATTGATTTTTATACATATTTAGCAACACCATTTCTTCGAGCGTTGATAACCGTGTGGGTTAAACAAGAGCTCAGTGATCTCGACGTTAATGGTTCGATTCCAGTCTGCATAGTTGTACAATCTTTTTGCACGGATCATTTTGATAAGTTGTCTTCTCCTTATGGAATTAATAGACATAGGTAGACGATTTATGTTTTTTTTTAAATTTTGAATGTACTCCGATAATTTACTTCGCTAATTGTAATATAGGGTCCATGGCTAACGACGGTAATGAACGGATATAAGCGGATTTTTTTTTGTTAGAAAATGAAATGTCATTCCCCCTGGAACAGCCACACATGCCCGCTGGTTCCCGTTGGCCGAGTACCGGTCCAAACCCACCGATCCCGAGCTGCCTCGGCGAAAAGATTCCAACCACAACGTAGTGTGAATTAAGCCGTAAGGGCCAATGTTAACAAGAAAAGTCTGCAGCAGCAATGAGTACCAATAAAAATGTCAACGTTGGTTTTTTTCTTTCCTGGAATGTGTCAATAAATAATCGTTTTTTCTTGTTGTCATGATCACTAGATTTGTGGACTCAGTCTAGCTTCGATGAAGATGGGCGGAGCAAACTGACATAGGGCTCTGCACGAAATTCTCACCCTCTCTTTCGCTCTCATTGAGATTTAGTAAACAACAAGGCCAGGAAATGTCAAAATCCCATACAAAATCAAAACAGTGCAGTGCCCTATTGAAAGCGTGGCGTCAGAAACGCCAGTATAGGGAACTGCACGCCGCGGTTGCTAGGGAAAATTCTTTTAAGTCCTTGACGTTTCGTGGCCTTGTTGTTTACGATTTGGACTTAGAAAAATTTTGCTGGTTTTACTGAGGTGCACCCAGGTGGGCAGGGTGGCTTTGATTGAAATTATCAACGCGTGGTTCGTGGGTGGCGGAATGCGCGCGTTCGGGCTCCTACTTGCAAGATTATGAAACCTGACTTGACTACAGTTATGAAGTTCAGCAATTTGTAAGGCATGATTAGCTGATGTCAAGATGAATCATTGACCACATGGTCACCACTGGCCACTCCGGGAACTTCCGGGATGACCCGAAACAACCTGGAGAACCGGTGATAGGGGTCAATTACGTTTATTTAGCAAAACATGATGAAAAACACCACGGCTCTTTTTTATGATTTTTCGTCAATTCACTTGTGACTGCATAGCAATACTGGCCATGGTTCCCATGTGCCACTTTCGAAACTTCCGGGATGCCCTGAAGAACCGACATTAGAGGATAATCATATTCTAACAGAAAAATGTGTCATGCGACGGATCTTCCTTCATGAATTTTCATAGATATGTTTGAGGTTGTATCGATGCTAGACATGGCCCCCATTATTGGCCACTTCTGGAACATCCAGGTACCCCGACGGAAACGACAACAAAAGCTTATTACGATCATACAACAAAACATGTAATGTGACCATCATGATTTTTAATTCCTATGTATGTGGTCGTATCAAAAGTGGCCACACTCTTGGTTGACCATTTCTGAAACTTTCTGGGGCGCCCTGAGGGAACCGATGGCCAGAATCAATTTGGTTCATTCAGCGACGGTTTCATCATGTTTTTCGAGAATATGCTTGTGGTTACTGCTAAAACTTAGAGAATGTCCTCAAGAGACTGATGGCATATTGAACAAACGCGTTCATATGACAAAATGTGGTGTGTAACGCATCTTGGCTAGGTCCAGAGAAATATCTGACAGGATAAAATAATGCCTGATGGAACTTCCGAAGGATTCCCTGGCGTAATTCCTGGAGGAATCCCTTTCAAAATGTTTGAAGGCATCCTCAACGGAATTTCTTGAGAAACGTCCGTCTGGGAATTCCTCCGGGTTCTCCTCCTCCAATTCCTCCAGGAGTTTCTCTAAGAGTTCATCCTAAATTGTTTCCTTAAGTAAGTATGAGAGTTTCTTCCAAAACTTCTCCGGGAATTTCTTCTGTAATTCCGCACAAAGTCCTTCCTGGAACTCCTCTGGGAGTTTCTTCTTAAGTTCCTCTGGAATTCCCCCCGGCAGTCCCTTTTAAATTACACCAGGAGTTTCACGTAGAATTTCACTGTGAGTTTGTCATAATTTCCCCCGAGAGTTTATGCTGAAATTCTTCCACAGGCAGTTTCTCATGAAATTCCTCCGGGAATTTCCCCAGGAATTCCTACGGAAGATGCTTGTAGAATTTCTTTAGTTCATTCTAGAATATCTCTGGAAGTTCCTTCTGAAATTCCTCCGAGAGTTCATCCTGGAATTCTTCCGGGAGTTCACTCTGAAGTTCACGCGGAAACTCCAACGGTAGTTCGACCTAGAATTTATCTGTGAGTTCGCCATAGTATTCCTTCAGAGTACCATCCGGGAGTTTCCTCCTAGAATTCCTCTTGAAATTCCTCATGGAACTTCCTGGATCCCAAAAATGCTTCAGGAGTTTATCACAGAATTGCTCGGATGTTCCTCTTGAAAAACGTCCGGGAGTTCCTTCAGGAAATCTTCCGGAAGTTCCTCTGGAAGTTCGTCCTGCAATTTCTCCTAAAGTTGTTTCTGGAATTCTTTCTGGAAATTCTTCTGGAATCCTTCTAGGAGTATCTCTGGAGTTAATCTGAGAATTCCTCCCAAAATTCCTCCTTTCTTACCGAAATTTCTCTGAAGGGTCACTTTGAAACACCTTCTGAAATTCCCACAGGAGTTGCTCGTGAAATTTCTCATTAAATTTCACAGGGGACTCTACTTTTATTTCTTAGGGGGGTTTGCCTTAGAATATCTCTAGGAGTTTCTCCTAAAACTCTGGGACTTCCTATTGAAATTCCTTCTGGAGTTCCTCCTCCTCTGAGAGTTCACGCTGGAGCCCCTACGAGAGTTCATCCTAAAATCCTCCGGGAGTAGGTCATAGTATTACTTCGGATTCTCCACTTGAATACTCTCCACGAGTATCCTCCTGGTACCTCTATGAGAGTTCCTCGAAGATCCTGGAATTTCTCTATGAGTTCGTTATATTATGTCTTCGGATGTTCCTCTTGAATACCCTCCTGGAATTCCTTCGAGAGTTCCTCATGAAATGTTACCAGGAGTCCCTTCTGAAATTTCTCTAAGAATTTCTTCTGGCAGATCCTCCTGGAAATCATCAGATAGTTCCTCCTAGAATTCCTGCGGAAATCCTTTCGGTAGTTCCTCCTGAAACTACTTCGTGAGTTCATCCTAGAATTTCACAGGGAGTTTCTCATGATATTCCTGCGAGAGTTCATGCTGGAATTTCTTCGGAAGTTCCTTCTTGAGTTTCTTAGGTTATCCTTTTTGAAATTCCTTCAGGATTTCCTCGAGGAATTCCTGCGGGAGCTGCTCGTGGAATTTCTCCTAGAAAGTCAACGGAAGTTTCTCCTAAAATTCCCACGGGAGTTTGACCTGGAATTTCCGTAGAAGTTCCCCTGGGATTTCCTCCCAAAATTCCTATGGCGATTTCTCCTAGAATTCCTTCGGTAGTCCTTCCTGTAATACCATCGAGAGTTCGTAAGAGTATTTCTTCAAATGTTCCTCTGATTGTTCGGATCCTGGTGGCCGCTCTAGCTACACCAAAGTTAAGGAACTTCTGGGAGATTCCCTGGTCTTGTTCCTGGAGAAATCCCTATCAAAAGTCGTTAAAAATAATTTGTGGCGCTAGTGATTTCTGACAGATGCTGTGCCAGTTATTTTTCCAGAAGCTCCACCATGTATCATTCCATGAGTTTCGTAAAGGATTGTGCGTAGTGTTTGTAACCGTTTGTTACAAATCTTTAGTTTTATTTTAATTCGTGCTTTTGTCTTGGAAACTGTCACGTCTCTAGTGTTAAATTTTGTTATGTTTGTATAAGGTTGGTAGAGAAGCGACGATAGATGTCAATAAATTTAAATAGTTAAAATCATGTAATTGTTATAGTCAGTTAATTTTAAATTGTCTAGAGTATAAAAAAAAAAAAAAAAACAAAGATTACAAGCTAGAGGGTGAAGTTGTATGCAAGCTGTGGGCAGGGCATAAACGATCAGTGGGTCAGCAGGCAGTGCCGGATTTAGGCCTCGGGGGGCCCGGGGCAAACCCTAAAAAATGGGCCCCCAGAATCAAAATTTCGAAAAAAATTAACAATACAATTACGTTTTTTTTCCTAATCTTATGTATTATTTTAGGCCTAATATTGAAAGCTTCTGATTTGTGAACTTCTCCAAAATTCCTACAAATAGAAAATTGTTCGAACATTTAATTTGATATTTGACACAAATGTCAAAATGCTAGCGTAAATGACATCTCGTTCAGATAGCACATATATTTTAAACTTTCATTCGAATTGAAAACATTTATACAAGTTTAAGAACTTAACGTTCAGTTTAAATTCTACTAAAACATGCAGCAACTTTATTTGAGATTGCACGAGATCGACGAGTATTTCAAAATTCAGATTATACAAAGATTAGTCTCTTGGGAGCAACTGTAGCAATAAATCTTAATATCTTCAGTAAAACCAAACATAAAGATATGGAAAGTTACAGTTTCCAGGACACTCGGTTTTCAAAACCAGCCTTAACTCCCAAACATCTCCAGAATTCATCATCTTCTCTTTTCCATGATAGCAGCGAAATGATGCAGATAAGTATAAGGCATTTGTTTCAAAATATAATCATAATCAACAAACGTATGTAGAATTGTAAAATCATTGTGAAATAATAGATAAATTTGTGAAACTATTGAAATTTATATTGATGTACAATTACTCAAAAGCTTAATCTTTCTTGCACTTCTGCTAAGAGACAGTTTTTGTAGCAACTTGAAGTCACGGAAAAGTGTTTCCACTCGATAAGAACTTTCAAGGGTTTTTAGAGAAAATCGCATATTTTTTAAATACTGCACCAAAAATTATGAAACTTTTGATTTCGAATTATTCTTAAGAGAAAATCCAGATAAATGGCCAAAAATACATAGTTTAGATACCTTCAGGAACCCTATTATAAGTTCTTTTTTTAGTGTGACGTCCTCACTGGGACACTGCTTCTTACCTTAGTGTTTCATGAGCACTTCCACAGTAACTGTGGAACTGTTATTAACAAAGAGTTTCCTTTGTCAATGATCATTTCGTATGTGCATTCCGTGTGGCAGACACGAAGACACTCTTTTCCTAAGGAAGTCAAGGATTTTCCTTTACGAAAAGTTCTTGGAACGACCGGGAATTGAACGCGTCACCCTTAGTATGGTCATGCTGAATATCCACACCTTAACAGCTGTGGCTATAGGGGCTTTGTTTAAAATATGAACGCTCATTCACGTGAATTTTATATGATTTCGTTGAAAAATATAAATTGTATTTCGGATTCTTGGGGGGCCCCCTTCATGGGGGGGCCCGGGGCACTTGCCCCCTTTGCCCCCCCTTAAATCCGGGCCTGTCAGCAGGCGTATTACAGTAAATAGGTGGCAACAACCCCCAACCCCATTAGCGAGGAAATTAGAAGGGGGGGGGGGGAGGAAAATATGATAAAGGGGTCAAAGCTAGTTTAGGAAGCGCCATCGCTTCACTAGTAAAAAGGCGTTCGTGTGCTCAAGATTGGTCCAAAGTGTCCTTTAAGATAAAAGTGGTAACCGTTTGAAGTGGAGAAGAATTGTATTACATCAGGTAGGAGTTGTGCTTAAATCGAGCTTAAATCTAATGACCAGATAGTTAGTACGGCTAGTAATTTTTGGTATACCCTCATAGGACCTTTTTCCGTGTATCATTAATCCGCCATCTTGGCTGGTAGGGCGCGCCCCTCCAGCAAGCACACGATTCGGCCTGGTAGACGAGAGTCTGCTACGCCTAAACCGTAAAGGAGACCAGAATTACCTCTGACCATACTGGTCCTAAGGAGGTTCGAAGCTCGGGCAAATTCCCTAAAAGTCAAGGAGCTTTTCCCCTCTCGGCACGGTCATTCCGGTACCGTCCTGGACCGTGTCGATTGCCGTCAAGGAGGGAGGACGCCTAGCTTTCGGTCAAGACACCGAACCCCACGGCAAAACCGTATAGTTGCCGAGAAACTTACCACCTGTTCGCCCAAAGACCTATCCTGTCAGCAGCATCAGCGAGCGCTCGCGGGACCTCAGCAGATCGTCGGCCGCCAAGAAGGAGAAGCAGTAGTACCGGTACGTGAAAGCTTGTAAATTCCACACACCCATACCCACAATAGAAGTAGAGCTCAATAAACTTAATCCACCCTCAACCCCACAATAGACTAGCTTGTTAATAAAATCCTAGGTTTTCTATTCAAATCAATCTTTTAATAGCTTTTCACAATAGCACTAGTCAGGTGACCGTACTCTGCACATCTTGTTCGCGTAGCCCCTCAGCTTACCCAGTAGCAAGCCGACCCTGAGACCCAGTTCGAGGGGTCTCCTGTTACTGTGAGATTGTCCGGTTCAATAAATAGTTACATGTTTCACCAGGGATTTTTCTGAAGATTCACTAGTAATTTATCTTGAATTCCACCACTGACTGCTCCAGAAGTTCAGCTAGAAGTTCTTCCAGAAATTTCTCCAACAGTTCCGGAGGGTATTCTTCGTGGTGTTTATCAGGGTGTTTATCAGTGGTGTTTATCCTGGAAATCCATCAGGGGTTGCTCTTAGAGTGCTGCTTCATTCCCCCAACAGCGGGGGTAAAAAAAGAGTACTGCAGGTGATTACTGCTGCAATTCCTCTCAAAATTTCTTTAGAAATTCCGCCATACAGGAACTCCGCTAAGAAATTCATACAGGAACTCCGCTAAGGACTCCTCTAAAATTTACGCAAATTACTGCTCTTGAATTCCATCTGGGTTTTTTTTTTAAAGAGATTCATCTAGGAGTTCCGCAAGGGCAATGCACTGCATCTGGATTATCTCTGCCAGATATTTATTCAACAATTCCAACAGAGATTTCCTCAATATATTAGTCAGAGATTCCTCAAACATTTTGCCAGACGTTTCTCAAGAAATTCCGTTGAGGATGCCTTCAAACATTTTGAAAGGGATTCCTCCAGGAATTACGCCAGGGAATCCTCCGGAAGTTCCATCAGGCATTTCAAAGGAATGAAGGAATTTCAAAAGGATAACCTAAGAAACTCAAGAAGGAACTCCCGAAGAAATTCCAGCATAAACTCTCGCAGGAATATCATGAGAAACTCCCTGTGAAATTCTAGGATGAACTCACGAAGTAGTTTCAGGAGGAACTACCGAAAGGATTTCCGCAGGAATTCTAGGAGGAACTATCTGATGATTTCCAGGAGGATCTGCCAGAAGGAATTCCTAGAGAAATTTCAGAAGGGACTCCTGGTAACATTTCATGAGGAACTCTCGAAGGAATTCCAGGAGGGTATTCAAGAGGAACATCCGAAGACATAATATAACGAACTCATAGAGAAATTCCAGGATCTTCGAGGAACTCTCATAGAGGTACCAGGAGGATACTCGTGGAGAGTATTCAAGTGGAGAATCCGAAGTAATACTATGACTTACTCCCGGAGGATTTTAGGATGAACTCTCGTAGGGGCTCCAGCGTGAACTCTCAGAGGAGGAGGAACTCCAGAAGGAATTTCAATACGAAGTCCCAGAGTTTTAGGAGAAACTCCTAGAGATATTCTAAGGCAAACCCCCCTAAGAAATAAAAGTAGAGTCCCCTGTGAAATTTAATGAGAAATTTCACGAGCAACTCCTGTGGGAATTTCAGAAGGTGTTTCAAAGTGACCCTTCAGAGAAATTTCGGTAAGAAAGGAGGAATTTTGGGAGGAATTCTCAGATTAACTCCAGAGATACTCCTAGAAGGATTCCAGAAGAATTTCCAGAAAGAATTCCAGAAACAACTTTAGGAGAAATTGCAGGACGAACTTCCAGAGGAACTTCCGGAAGATTTCCTGAAGGAACTCCCGGACGTTTTTCAAGAGGAACATCCGAGCAATTCTGTGATAAACTCCTGAAGCATTTTTGGGATCCAGGAAGTTCCATGAGGAATTTCAAGAGGAATTCTAGGAGGAAACTCCCGGATGGTACTCTGAAGGAATACTATGGCGAACTCTAAGATAAATTCTAGGTCGAACTACCGTTGGAGTTTCCGCGTGAACTTCAGAGTGAACTCCCGGAAGAATTCCAGGATGAACTCTCGGAGGAATTTCAGAAGGAACTTCCAGAGATATTCTAGAATGAACTAAAGAAATTCTACAAGCATCTTACGTAGGAATTCCTGGGGAAATTCCCGGAGGAATTTCATGAGAAACTGCCTGTGGAAGAATTTCAGCATAAACTCTCGGGGGAAATTATGACAAACTCACAGTGAAATTCTACGTGAAACTCCTGGTGTAATTTAAAAGGGACTGCCGGGGGGAATTCCAGAGGAACTTAAGAAGAAACTCCCAGAGGAGTTCCAGGAAGGACTTTGTGCGGAATTACAGAAGAAATTCCCGGAGAAGTTTTGGAAGAAACTCTCATACTTACTTAAGGAAACAATTTAGGATGAACTCTTAGAGAAACTCCTGGAGGAATTGGAGGAGGAGAACCCGGAGGAATTCCCAGACGGACGTTTCTCAAGAAATTCCGTTGAGGATGCCTTCAAACATTTTGAAAGGGATTCCTCCAGGAATTACGCCAGGGAATCCTTCGGAAGTTCCATCAGGCATTATTTTATCCTGTCAGATATTTCTCTGGACCTAGCCAAGATGCGTTACACACCACATTTTGTCATATGAACGCGTTTGTTCAATATGCCATCAGTCTCTTGAGGACATTCTCTAAGTTTTAGCAGTAACCACAAGCATATTCTCGAAAAACATGATGAAACCGTCGCTGAATGAACCAAATTGATTCTGGCCATCGGTTCCCTCAGGGCGCCCCAGAAAGTTTCAGAAATGGTCAACCAAGAGTGTGGCCACTTTTGATACGACCACATACATAGGAATTAAAAATCATGATGGTCACATTACATGTTTTGTTGTATGATCGTAATAAGCTTTTGTTGTCGTTTCCGTCGGGGTACCTGGATGTTCCAGAAGTGGCCAATAATGGGGGCCATGTCTAGCATCGATACAACCTCAAACATATCTATGAAAATTCATGAAGGAAGATCCGTCGCATGACACATTTTTCTGTTAGAATATGATTATCCTCTAATGTCGGTTCTTCAGGGCATCCCGGAAGTTTCGAAAGTGGCACATGGGAACCATGGCCAGTATTGCTATGCAGTCACAAGTGAATTGACGAAAAATCATAAAAAAAGAGCCGTGGTGTTTTTCATCATGTTTTGCTAAATAAACGTAATTGACCCCTATCACCGGTTCTCCAGGTTGTTTCGGGTCATCCCGGAAGTTCCCGGAGTGGCCAGTGGTGACCATGTGGTCAATGATTCATCTTGACATCAGCTAATCATGCCTTACAAATTGCTGAACTTCATAACTGTAGTCAAGTCAGGTTTCATAATCTTGCAAGTAGGAGCCCGAACGCGCGCATTCCGCCACCCACGAACCACGCGTTGATAATTTCAATCAAAGCCACCCTGCCCACCTGGGTGCACCTCAGTAAAACCAGCAAAATTTTTCTAAGTCCAAATCGTAAACAACAAGGCCACGAAACGTCAAGGACTTAAAAGAATTTTCCCTAGCAACCGCGGCGTGCAGTTCCCTATTGGGCGAACTTACTGGGGGAACGACTGGCGACACAATAAATTCGCCAGTTTCATATTAATTCTGGAGCTCGATTTGAATAGGTCGTATGTGCTTTTGTCGATATAACATTCGATCAGTTTATTTTAGTCATTGTAGCAAAATGGCAGATATTTTGCAAACTTTTAATGATGGAACAGAAAGCCTGTTTTGTGAGGATTCTGCTGTATGTATCAACTTTGCTCAATTTCAACGGTTTTCGCTATAATAAGCAAATCCAACTGATCGAATTTTTAATCGACAAAAGCACATACGACCTAATCAAATCGAGCTCCAGAATTGTTGGTTGTACCAACAATCAATACGATGCTGGCGAATTTTTTGTGACGCCAGTCGTTCCCCCAGTGAAATCGCCCAATCCTGGTGTTTCTGACGCCACGCTTTTAATGTCAGTTTGCTTCGCCCTTTCTCATCGAAGCAAGACTGAGTCCGCCAATTAAGTGACCATGACAACGAGAGAAAACGGTTGTTTATTTACATATCACAACGAAAAAAAAAAACCATCGTTTATTCTCTCTCGGTTTTGAATAATTGGCTGCCGCAGTCTTAGATTTTTTAGTAGGCAGACCCATGAAGGTCGATCCCAATCTACCGCCACAGGAAATTCCTCTTGCCCTCAAAGTACTGGATCACGGACCACGTTGGTCGAACCCTCGGTCGAACCATTATATAGGAAGGCTCTGCCGTGGACAAATTGGTTGGCGGTGGATCGGGATCGTTTTGCAGGGATTCACTCCGATGTTATAGTTTATTGCATTGCTAACTGGACTGCGACAAAGTGCGGAATCTCAAATAAAAGTGCGATATTGCATCAAATCGTTCCGGTGTCTTCACCGCACTTATTCATCACGAGCTAATGAATAAGTCCGGTGAAGACACCGGAACGATCTGACGCAAAATCGCACTTTTATTTGAGATTCCGCACTTCATCGTCGCACTTATAACCGCGCAATGCGCAATACATATAATGATATGTATGAACTGATTGGCACTACTGTTCAATCAATTCGATATTAATTGAATATCATTAAGAACACAACTTCCAAAGCCTCTTCAATAAATATTATTGGAATTCTACTTCATTTCGTTATTGACAATGTTTTTATTAAAAAAAAAAGTTGCTCTAGGTTCAGATTTGATACCAGGATCTTGAGTGCCACGATCTTCTATCTTATACACTACACCACTTCACGTCTGATAGAAGAATGCGAATCAAAGCGAAACAGTTTCTACCACCTGTTCCAGGGGGAATGACATTTCATTTTCTAACCAAAAAAATCCGAAGTAAATTATCGGAGTACATCCAAAATTTAAAAAAAATATCATAAACTAGCTGTCCCGTCAAACTTCGTCTTGCCAAGCTGTGGTGGTTTGACAATTGTTGAGGTCATCGCAGCAACGCACTCTAGATTGATTTCATTTCAATCACGTTGAATTTCTTCCCGGCTCATAACAATCAGTATTTTCACAATTTTTATACTTTTTAAATAATTTTCGTAACTTTTTCTGCATATAAACACAGCCACCATGAATACGAATCGAGCCGTGCAAGAGTCATGCTGATCGGTTCATCCGTTCGTGAGTTTTGTTGCCTCAAAGGAACTTCAAACTCATTTATATATATATAGATTGTCTACCTGTGTCTATGAATTCCATAAGGAGAAGACAGCTTATCAAAATGATCCGTGCAAAAAGATTGTGTTGGTCATAGTAACCCTTGAATTATTTAAGTTTAATAAATCATTCTAGTTTGTCATTCCGTTGCAACCACACGTGTTTTCCTTCAGGTTATGGGCCTGTGGCACCATAGCAACGGACAAACAATTGAAGAAAAATTTTTCGCCGATGTGAAGAATTGAAAATTTCAAGATTTTTATACAGGAAGAAAATTGATGTCGCTCCAGAGAACTCCAACACGAAGCATGAACGGTAGCAGCTCAGAAGCACTTCCAGGCGCCGGAGGTCCGGCCGGAACAGCAGGAGCAGGAAGCCAGCAAGCGGATTCCGTTGGAGGAGCACCGGTGGCGACGAATTCAAGAATCCTACCAGCGGGAGGAAGCCTATCGTTGCCATTGGCGGAGCGGTTACGAGGGCAGGAAAACTACAGCTCCTGGTCCTTCGCAATCAAAATGGTGATGATCCGAGAAGGTACGTGGGCGGCCATCAAGACGGACAACCCGACGGAAGAGCTTTCGGAGCGTGCGCTTGCAACCATTTGTTTGAGCATCGATCCGACGAACTACAGCCTTGTCCAGAACGCTGCAACGGCCAAGGAAGCATGGGACAGTTTGAAGGCTGCATTCCAGGACAGCGGATACATCCGGGAATTCGGACTACTTCGGCAACTGACCGGAGTAAAATTAGTGGATTGTGCTACGGTGGAGGACTACGTCAACCAGCTGATGTCCACCAGGCACAAACTGGCGCAGATTGGATTCGAGGTGAACGATCGGTGGATGTCCAGCATTCTGCTGATGGGCTTGCCGAAACAGTATGAGCCCATGATCATGGGCCTGGAAGCGTCCGGGATCCAGATGCGAGCAGATACGATACGTGCGAAGATACTGCAGGATGTAAAGTGGCCTGACGACTCTGAGAGCGAGTCTGGACGGGCGTTCTATGGCCAACCCGGAGCGAAGCCAAAGTCAACGAAACCGAACAAGAGCAACGTGAAGTGTTTCCGGTGTAACCAGCCGGGTCATTACGCCTCAGAGTGCCAGCGAGAAGGCAAAATGGAACCACGAGGACACCACGAGGACAGACACTCGGCGTTCATGGTCCAACATCGTCGTGGAAATCCGGGTGAGTGGATTTTCGATTCCGGCACGTCGTCCCACATGTGTCGCGAAAAAGCAATCCTGAAAGAAGCAGAAGAGGTGAGTGATAGTGTCATAGTTGCAAACAACATGGAGACACCAGTCGTTGCTAAGGGCAACGTGATAATCAAAGCCGACTTGGGTGATGCAACCGAAGTGCTCGATGTTTCGGAAGTGCTGTGCATTCCGGAACTGGCGATGAATCTTTTATCCGTGCACAAGATCTGCAGTCGTGGTCATCAGGTGGTGTTTTCCAAGGACGTGTGTGAAGTTTTCGACCAGACCGGTCGGATTGTGGCTGTTGGTGATCAGCAAGGCGGACTATATCGTCTCCGCCAAACCGGAAGAAATGTATCGTGCATCGCGACGCCCAAGGAGGACATCGGATTATGGCATCGCCGCATGGGGCACTTGAATGCATACAGTTTAAAGCAACTTCGCAGTATGGTCTGTGGTGTGCAATTCGACGAATCCGATATGCCGGCGTGCATTCCGTGCTTGGAAGGGAAGCGTCAACGTCAACCGTTCAAATTCAAAGGGGCCAGAGCAGCAGAGGTGTTGGATCTCGTCCACAGTGATCTGTGTGGTCCCATGGAAACGACTTCCGTAGGAGGCAGCAAGTACTTCCTTACCTTCGTCGACGATTGCAGCAGGAAGTGCTTTATCTACTTCATTCGATCGAAGACGGAAGTGCTGGAATGCTTCAAAGATTTTCAAGCGTATGCAGAGACCCAAACAGGTAGGCGAGTGAAGCGATTGAGAAGTGACAACGGGACGGAGTACGTGAATCATGACATGAAGCGATATTTGCGGCAATGTGGAATCCGAAACGAAACCAGTGTGCCGCATAATCCGGAGCAAAATGGTCTGGCAGAACGGATGAACCGGACCCTCGTGGAACGTGCTCGTTGCCTACTATTTGATGCAGGATTGGACAAATCGTTTTGGGCCGAAGCGGTTGGAACAGCGTGCTACCTCGTGAACCGTTGACCAACGAAAGGTCTTCAAGTGACTCCGGAAGAAAAGTTCAGCGGAAAGAAGCCGGACCTATCCAATCTGCACGTTTTCGGTACGAGAGTGATGACGCACATACCGAAGGTAAGAAGGAAGAAATGGGATCCGAAATCGGAGCAAGGCATCTTTGTCGGATACGCAGCGGGAACGAAAGGCTATCGAGTCTACAATCCGAAATCCAGGAAGGTGTATGTGAGTCGGGACGTTGTGTTCCTGAACGAAGGCAGCAGCGAAGAACGACTGGAAGCTCCCGAACCAGAGATGCTACAGTTTCGGATGGCATCAGTGGACACCGATCCGGAATCCGAGCAAGGCGGAGAAGCTACCGTAGCAGAACCATTACCAGCGAATGAAACTGGCGGCGAAGTGCTGTCGGACCCATCACAAATTGCGCTCCCTCCACAACCAGAGGACCCCCAATGTGTGGTAAGGCGCAGTGGCAGGGAGCGCCGTATCCCAGGCAAGTACAATGATTTTCAGTTGAGCTTCAGTGCCGTCCCTCAAAGCATTTCCCCATCTCAGGTATTTCTCGATGAGCCGCAAACGTTTGCGGAAGCAATGCAGCGTGACGACAGCAACCGGTGGCATGAAGCCATGGAGGCAGAGATGAAATCCCACAGCGACAATGGGACCTGGGAGCTCTGTGCCCTACCGGCGGGGCGGAAAGCCCTAAAATCGAAATGGGTGTTCAAGCTGAAGACGAAAGCGGACGGCTCGATCGAGCGGTACAAAGCGCGATTTGTGACGAAGGGCTACTCGCAAATCAAAGGAGTCGACTATGGAGAAACCTACTCTCCAGTGGTCCGATACTCCACGGTCCGTTACCTGATGGCAGTGGCAGCGAGGTTAGGATTGAAGATCCATCAACTCGACGCAGTGACGGCCTTTCTTCAAGGCGACTTGACGGATGAGGAGATCTACGTGGAGCAACCAGAAGGCTTCGCAATCCTTGGCGGCCAGGTGTGTCGTTTGAAGAAAGCGCTCTACGGACTCAAGCAAGCGAGTCGCGTATGGAACAAGAAGCTCGATGATGTACTCAGGGAAATCGGTCTGCAGCAATCGAAGATGGACTCGTGCGTGTATTTCCTGATCGACGGCGACAAGATTCTCATCGTGGCCGTGTATGTGGACGATATGTTGGTGTTCGCCAACGATGATGAAATAGTCGACGCGTTGAAACAGCAGCTAATGATCCGGTTCCAGATGAAAGATCTTGGATACGCGGAGCAGATCCTCGGAATGCGGGTCACACAAGTTGACGGGAGGATCACATTGGACCAGGAAAAGTACATCGAGCAACTGCTCGAGCGGTTTGGAATGAATGACTGCAATCCCGTTTCCACGCCGTTCGATGCAAGCCAGAAACTGAGCAAGGAAATGAGCCCGAAATCGCCCGATGACGTCGAGAGGATGGCAAATGTGTTGGGATATGCAATACTGTTTCCTCTCAGTGTGGCATTCGGCGAGATCGAAGGCGAGATCAACCCTGCGAAAACTTTCCACAGCAGAGCCGAGTGAGCGCGCCACGCGCGCATCAATGTGAACTTTATTCATTCAGTCCCCTGTGTTAAACCCGTTCAGACGTGCATTAAAGTTTTTCTAGTTTCATTCACACGAAGTGTTTCATTCCAAGTCCGGTTCCCTTTCTTCGGTTATTTCGTTTCCGTTGAGCTTTGTCCACCTCTGCCCAACAGGTTATGGTCCCAGAGGAAATCCGAAAGAAATCTTCCGGATAGTGTAGGAAGGAAGTGTGAGAAACTGTGTTCCTGTTTCGGGTGTTCGCGCCGCGTGTTAATTGATTTCGTTTTCGACTGTGGTGATTCAGTGCGGAGACAAAATGGCGGAGCCGAACAAGTTTGCGTTTGCCAGATTGGGGAATAATAATTGGCAAATCTGGAAGTTCCGGATGGAGATGCTCCTGACCAGGGAGGAGCTCTGGTACGTCGTCGTCGGAGCCAAGCCGGAGCCGGTCACCGAGCAGTGGAAAAAGGACGACAGTAAGGCTGTGCACATAGTGGGTAAGGTGAGATGCGATCGGATGCGATAAGTTATGAGATGAGAAGAGGGATGTTTGATAGGCCATAGTGCATGAGGTTTTCAATGAGGGTGCGCATGTTGTTTTCACATCCTTTTTCGCCTATTTCGTGTGCATCAACGCTTCGCGTGATTTGATCGATGAAGTCGCTTGTATGTTGAAGCGCTTCTTTGGATGTGGGTAGTGAAATGATCGTTTCATCTATAAGAGCGGAAAGATAAAATGCACCCGCTTTTTGTTTTGCGCGAGCCGTATTTTTTTTTTGTTGCTATAACTTAGTCAGTTCTGATCCTGTTGCAATAGCAAAAACCGACCAGTTCAAAAAACAAATCTGGTGTAACTGTACAAGATTGAGATTATTGAATTAATTATTTGAGAAAAGAATGTATAAAATGTAATTATATCCGCGTGAGCGATGTCTTTATGTACAGTGTCGGACAAAATAATAAGACCACCGGTCCTATTTCATACAAAATGGCCAAGTTTGACGATATAGTACTCGGTTTCTAATAAACCGATTTGGCTGAAATTTTGACAGCCGACATGAAATTACGGGAATTTTTATTTGTATTAAATTGATTGAGCTCTGTTCACTACTTTCAAAGTTACAGATATACGGTGCGACAAAATTCTAACACCAAATTTTTATGATGGTTATTTGTGGTTAATTAAATAAAAATGTCCCCAAGTTTAAATGGCATCCTTAATTTTGGTACTTGTTTATCAATCATCAAGTATCAGATACTCACATATATCCTTAGGTAATGGCAATCTGAAAATGGTCCTATTATTTTGTCGTTTCGTATATCCATAACTTTTTATGTAGTGAACAGAACTCAATCAATTAAATACAATTCAAAATTCACGTAATTCCTTGGCGACTGTCAAAATTTCAGCCAAATCGGTTCACTAGAAACCGAGTATCACATCGTCAAACTTGGTCATTTTGTATGAAAAACGGGTGGTGGTCTTATTATTTTGTCCGACACTGTATACTTACTTTCCGGACTGAGCAGTCTGAGTGTTGATTTCAATTTAACCCTTTGGAGCCGGACTGTTTCGCCGCTGCAGCCGCAACCTCGCTAGCCTCGAACACGTTTGTTAGGGTCGTTTTCATCACCGGGGTCATATATGACCCCTCCGGCTCCAAAGGGTTAAATCAATATGATACTGTTATACTGATTTTCGGCATTAAAACATTACTTGATTGTGCTGACCTCGGTAAAAAGAAACAAAAATTCGGCAAGTATGTATTATTTAAGGGTATAGGTTTTTTTATTACAAAATTTTCGGCGATATCTACGAGAAAAGATGTCTCTAATAAGCAGGCTTGTCCGCACTGAGCGCATGAAAATTCTGCTCTTTGGATTTACACCATCAAGCATGTCATAAATTAGAAATCTTTTCATCTTATCAGATCCCGTATCAGATAGAAGGATGTTGAAATATTGTAAATGTCATTTCGAACTGTCAAAAAACCGCACCGCAGAGCCACACGGAGCGCGCAAAGAGATTTTCACCCGGGTGAAAACACTCTAGTGAATTTCACTTTGAACGGCCCGTGCGGCGCTGCGGTGCGGTTTTTTTGACAGTTCGAAATGACATTTACAATATTTCAACATCTTTCTATCTGATAAGATAAAAAGATTTCTAATTTATTAAGTGCTTGATGGTGTAAATCCAAAGAGCAGAATTTTCATGCACTCAGTGCGGACAAGCCTGCATAAGTACAGTGACCCCACACCGATGAATCACCTTAATTTTGTACACTAGTTATGAATCACCGTGTTAATCAAATGAGTGATCCAAAATCTGTGGTCATTTTTGCCGACTCATAAATTGTGGGGTCACTGTACACAATATTCATCATATAGCAATTAAGGTGAATACCATAAAACCTTAACTTTCTAACTTGCACATGAATAACATGCACTGAACAAACGACCATATCAAACATTGATCACTGGATTTAAATCCCGAACAGAGAAAACTAAAATGTTTTCTTATACAAACAAAACAATGCTGTAAAAAAACCAACAAAATTATGCTGTAAAAAACTTAAACGATTTGATGGAATACTATTTTATATGCAATGGAATATGTTATTTTACATGGCGATCGATATACAGTATGATACATTTTTATTACGTCTGGTCATTGAGTTATATTTAAAAACAACAACATATCAACGCATTTTATATTACCTACTACATAGCATTCCCAACACATTAAATCCGTATTTACATACACAACGAGCGCAATCATAAAATCCATACCCGACAAGCGTTCTCTTGCGTTCTCTTGCGTTCACATGCGTCGAAGCAGCTCCATCGCATCTCCGCACTCATCGCAACTCATCTACTATGTACGGTTTATGCGTTCTGCATATAGTTTCCACAGAGTGTGCTTCGACGCTTATCCGATCTCTTTTCTCTTTGCATCGCACCTTACCCACTATGTGCTCAACGTAAAGCACGTGCTACAATGGGGTTGTGCATTGAAGACAATCAGTTTGGGTTGGTGAAAACCGCGAACAGTGCGAGTGATTTTTGGAATCAGCTCAAAGCGTACCACGAGAAGAGCACGGTAACGTCGCGTGTGTCGTTGTTAAAGAAACTTTGCAGTTTGAATCTCGCGGAGGGTGGTGACGTCGAAAGCCATCTGGTAGTGTTGGAGGATTTGTTCGATCGTCTGGCGAATGCGGGCCAACAGCTGGAAGAATCGCTGCGGATTGCGATGATTCTGCGCAGCTTGCCCGATTCCTACGGTGGACTGGTCACGGCCCTGGAGAGTCGTGCCGATGCTGACATCACCATGCAGCTGGTCAAATCGAAGTTGCTTGACGAGTTCGAGCGGCGGCGGGAACGATCATGTGAATCGTTCGACATGAAAGCGATGAAGAGTGCGGTGCAAAGTGACGACGGTGGTTCGGACAGAGTGTGCTATTTTTGCAAAAAGCCCGGTCACGTGCGACGCAACTGCCGGCTGTACCTGGCGAAGCAGAAGAACGGTGAAGATGAGAAAAAGCCAGACGGCAGGGCGCGTGGTCGGCAGAGTGTTAAGAAAGTAGAAGACGAAAAGTGTGGTGCTAGCGTGTGCTTCATGGTGGCAGGGCGTGAACAGCGCGAATGCTGGTGCATAGACAGTGGAGCCAGCAGCCACATGACGAGTGATAGGAACTTTTTTGTGTCGTTGGACGAGAAGCCCGGTCCGAATGTGATTTTGGCTGATGGGAAGATTGCCGCTACTGCGGGGCGCGGCGAAGGTGTAGTGATGTGTGTGGATGGGAACGGCGAAGCAATTAAAGTGAAATTGTGTGATGTACTGTATGTTCCGTCCCTAACCAGTGGACTGGTGTCGGTAGACAAACTGACGGCAAAGGGATTCAAAGTGAAGTTCCGAAAGGATGGGTGTTCGATTTGTGATGCCAGCGGGAAGGTAGTGGTTGTCGGTGAGCAATCAGGGTCGTTGTACAAGTTGAAGCTGGCGGAGGGCGCGAGAAAAGTGAAAGCTATGTCGTCGAGGAATCCGATTCCAAAAGTAGCGGAAAGGAAATCGGAGCAAGTTTTGGATTTGGTCCATACAGATCTCTGTGGGCCAATGCGGACGACTACGCCTGGTGGGAAACGTTTTTTTGATGACAATTATCGACGACTTCAGTCGATACACGGTCGTCTATCTGCTGGAGAGGAAATCAGAAGCGACCGGCAGGATAAAGGAATACGTGAGGAACGTGGAGAACGTATTTGGACGGAAACCAAAAGTGATACGGTCGGACGGCGGCGGTGAGTACGTCAATAACGAGCTGCGTCGGTTCCTTGCGGACGAGGGTATTAGAGCGCAATACACGACTGCCTATACGCCTAAGCAAAACGGAGTTGCCGAGAGGAAGAACAAGTCGCTGCAGGAGATGGCGACAACGATGCTGTTAGATGCTGGACTGGACAAGCGGTACTGGGGAGAGGCTTGTGTTGCTGCTGCATACTTGCAGAACAGGCTTCCAACCCGGTCAGATACGACACCGTACGAGAAGTGGTGTGGGCGAAAGCCAGAGCTGGACCATCTGCAAGTTTACGGGTGCCCGGCATACGTTCAAGTTCCAGGAGTAAAGCGAGCGAAGAAATTAACGTTCATCGGCTATTCGGAGGAGAATAAATGCTACCGGTTCGTGGATACTGGTACGAATATGGTGACGATAAGCCGAGAAGCGAAGTTTTTGGAGCTACAGGACCCGAAGCGTTCAACTCAGGAGAAGGTGGCCGAAGGTGGATCAGCAGGTAGCGAAATCGAGTGGTATTCGGAGGCAGGGACTTCCGGAGCCGAGAAGTTCAAAGAAAGTTACGAGAGCGACAGAAGCGAAGAAGAAGACTATTTCGACATGGACGATGCAGGTGCAGATACAGACCCGCTAGAAGTGAAGGAAGAAGATCGGATCGTCAGTCCGGAAGAACGTTCTGGAGAAGCGCAACGATCCAGGAGGAGTAATCGGGGAGTTCCACCCGGTCATTTGTCAGATTACGTTGTTGGCATAGCGAGAGCCAATACGGAGAAGGTTCGGAAGCGGAAGAGCAAGCAGTCAGGAGAAGATTAGATCGCCGAGCGGTTCGAGGATCCAGCATTGAGGAGGAGTGTTGGGATATGCAATACTGTTTCCTCTCAGTGTGGCATTCGGCGAGATCGAAGGCGAGATCAACCCTGCGAAAACTTTCCACAGCAGAGCCGAGTGAGCGCGCCACGCGCGCATCAATGTGAACTTTATTCATTCAGTCCCCTGTGTTAAACCCGTTCAGACGTGCATTAAAGTTTTTCTAGTTTCATTCACACGAAGTGTTTCATTCCAAGTCCGGTTCCCTTTCTTCGGTTATTTCGTTTCCGTTGAGCTTTGTCCACCTCTGCCCAACAAAATGTACCTTTCCGCGAACTCGTCGGTGGATTGCAGTTCGTGGCTCAGTGCACCAGACCGGATATAGCATTCGCGGTCAATGCAGTCAGCAGTTTCAACAGCAACCCGGGAGAAGCTCACTGGACGGCAGCCAAACGCATTCTGCGGTACCTGAAAGGAACGAAGGATATGAAGTTAATCTACAGTAGCGAAAGTGAAGAATCGTTCCACGGGTATTCGGATGCAGACTGGGGAAACGATCCAGAGACCAGACGGTCCGTGACAGGCTACGTTTTCAAGCACTCGGGCGGTGCAGTTGCATGGAGCTGCAGAAGACAACCCACCGTTGCTCTCTCCACGACGGAAGCAGAGTACATGGCGATCGCAGCCGCGGGCCAGGAAGCTCTATGGTGGCGCTCATTCCGAGCAGAGCTCAGTGGCCTCACTACCACAGTTGAAATGCGTTGCGACAACAGAAGTGCAATGTGTTTAGCCGAAAAAGAAGTCGGTTACTCGGCGCGGACGAAACACATCGATCTGCGTCATCATTTCGTCAAGGAGCAGTTGGAGCAGAAAACTATTGCCCTTCAACACGTTCCATCCGAAGGTCAACTGGCGGATGTCCTGACGAAGCCGGTTCCGTATCCGAAACTCCGAGAAGCAAGAAAATCACTTGGGGTTTCTTAAATTCAGGGTTAAGGGGGGATGTTGGTCATAGTAACCCTTGAATTATTTAAGTTTAATAAATCATTCTAATTTGTCATTCCGTTGCAACCACACGTGTTTTCCTTCAGATTGTACAACTATGCAGACTGGAATCGAACCATAAACGTCGAGCTCACTGAGCTCTTGTTTAACCCACACGGTTACCAACGCTTGAAGATATGGTGTTGCTAAATATGTATAAAAATCAATCTGTCAGTTGACACTGCGTCATTGGGCAAACTTTCTCGTTGTCATAGGGCCGATTTCTTCACCTACCCGGCTTAACGACGTAAGCCTGGTTTATCTTAAACCACACTTAAAGTTAAGCCAAATTCTTAAGCCAGGTTTAAATATTTGCATTTCTTCACACCGGTTTAGCAAATAAAGGCGACGGCTTACGCTAAGCCAAGCTTAACGAAATTTCCCATATCATTCCAGTGACTTTCCAATGGAAACGTCATTTTAAGCCGCCGATATTTTGAAATGCCCGTTATATGCAGTATGGAGTAACAACAACAAAACATCCGCTGAAATTTTAGCAGGAAAAGCGGAATCGCTCAGTAATTTTTTCGGATACAGAAGAAAATTAACAATAATGATCTACCTAGACTGTTGATGTTGTTTTACCTAACGCTAGTATAGAAGAACTACGATTTAGTACCTACTACATATGATCGTTCCACAACAGTTCGAATTTTCCTCTCGTTGTACAAAGTAGGAGTGCCACCGTGAGTGCCACATTGCAGAAAAGGCGTTGCAATGTTGATTTTATGTTTTGATATCCATAATCGCCTTCGAATAAAGTTGCATTTCGATAGTGAGTTTTTGAAAAAGTGAGATGCTCCAGAGTTCAGACCATTTTTCGAATATGTTTAAAATTTTGGACTGTGTACGTTCAATGAAAGCCACAGCAAAGTTCAAGTTCAACTAGAAACTGAAATCCCTTTATAGAAACAGTTTATTCTACTTTTATTCCATTCGTTGGTGTTTTTAATACTTTATTTTAAAAATGTTTAGGTGCCGTTTACAATGCTCTAAAGAAAAGGAAAATATGATCGTGCGTTACGGCCCATGCAAAATTAGGATTTTAATATAAAAATGTGGCAGCGATGCACGCTGCCTTGTACTAAAATATGAAACGGAACGTTTTTTTGCAGTGCTGAAATAGTTATTTTTGCCACAAGTTGCAAAAAGGATGATTTTTTCAGCACGAGTAGTACATTTATTCATTTATAAATACAACGAGTGCTGAAAAAATCGAGTTTTGGAACGTGTTGCATACAAAGTTGTTTTGTAATTACTAAAAACACCCATCAATTACAACCTTAACTGCACATTCTGAGAAAACATGCAAGCGGGTTTCCACGTGTATTAGCCATCTTAGCCTATTGTGGATTTACTGGCTACTTGTATTCTACCGGTCGCTTCAGTATGGCCTCCAAAGTAGCCGTTTTATAAAAAGAGTAACTTAAAAATGTTTTTAAACATTTTTATTGTATGCGCTATTCCTCGTTGCCACTAGCTATTCAGCGACATTTATTTTTTAAGAATCAAGAATTAAGAAACGGCTACTTTGTAACGGCTACTCAAGTAACCGGTAGAATACAAGTAGCCGGTAAATCCCAGTGAATCAAAATTCAACCATCGCGCAACAATAATGACAATGTCGCAACCTGTATTTGTTGCGACAAACAAACCCATGCGACATAAGTTTGTCCCAACTTGAAAATAATGGGATTAACATCGTACACCACGAGTTTAGAGATTTTTAAGCCTAGCATTGCGATTTTCGAACGGTAACTTCGAGTCGGTAAACACTGCAACTCTGGTGAAGCTCCATCATCAAACAGTTTCGACGTGAATAATTGATTATTCACGAGTTGAAAAGTACGCAACAAATTCAGCTTCCGTTTTGTCTGCAACAAAAAAATTCGAGATCATGTCATTATCTGTTACCAGTAGGGATAAAGAGTAATCGTCGCACCTTCTTTGTTGCTTCTTTTGTGCTTCTTTTGTCTGACAATTCTCTTCACTGGTAAATCCACAATATTATCCGATCAAGTAGGCGTTTCACTAGGCCTACAGACCAGGACAGACCGAAATGGTCGGTCACAATTTTTCAAGCTCTCGTCCAGTTCAGTCTGGTACTTTTTCTTCTAAGTGGAGAAGTTTTTGGAAGAAATAATACAGGAAGTAACCGAAAGGACGTGCGCGGACATAACATTTATAGATTTCCGGCTTATTAACTTTGTTAACTATGAGAAATTAAACCAAACTAGGAGCAAATTGTCCAATCATACAACAGTGCCGAAAAGTACTACTTTTCGGCACACTTAAGAGTGCCAAAAAGTAGTACTTTTCGGCACACTTGTTAAAGTTTGGAAAAGTAGGCCAATGCGCTGCCTTTTCACCGATTGAAAAGTAAGTACTTTCGAAACGTAATTACAAAAATGTAATTACGACCTATCTAGATTCAATGTCATCGAATATCTTCGAAATAGGCATTAATATTCTTCATGAAAAAAATGGGATTAAATGTGCGCTTTAAAAATAGAGTTTTGCAACGAGTTGCAAAGCATTTTCGCAATGAAAAACAAATCACTAGAATATGATCATTTCTATCAGTACCATCGTGCCTCGCGGTGGTTCGATGGGAACAGTCATGTGTTCTATCATGCTAGACACTAAATTTTGATCAAGCAAGCTGTACCATAAGCGTGACAATTTGGCAAGCTCTTGCCGTGACAACTCTGGTTGTGGATCAAACAATTGCATTATGATTCATCTCTCTCTCTTCTTGGCGTAACGTCCTCATTGGGACAATGCCTGCTTCTCAGCTTAGTGTTCTATGAGCACTTCCACAGTGTTATTAACTGAGAGCTTCCTCTGCCAATGACCATTTTGCATGTGTATATCGTGTGGCAGGCACGAAGATACTCTATGCCCAAGGAAGTCAAGGAAATTTCCTTGACGAAAAGATCCTGGACCGACCGGGAATCGAACCCATCACCCTCAGCACGGTCATGCTGAATACCCGTGCGTTTACCGCCTCGGCTATATGGGCCCTTTATCAGTTGAATCATATTGCAATTGTTTGGTATAATTCGATAAACTAGTCCGTTGTGATACGGCAAGTATAAATCAAATTTCATAGTACTGAGTTGCAAAAAGATATTTAAGGACAAGGTATTTGGAGAACATTGCTCAAAATTTCTAGAGCACCGTTTTTTAGAATCGTTGATCGGATTTGGATTAAAATGCATCACGCTATTGACAATCACTGAACATTTAGCGTGATGCAGTTTCATTCAAATCCGTTCAACGGTTCTTAAAAACGGTGCTCTAAAAATTTTGAGCTATGTACTCCAAATACTTTGTCCTTAAGGTGAAACGGGACGCCGTGTTATTTTTCCTATCTTGCCTCTCTTTCTAACAATTTGCCTCACGATTTTGAAGATGGTAATCTCGAGTTCTATCGCACTGAAGATGCTGAAAAACAATCAGCATATGGGTAATTCTCGCTGAGACCGGCCCACTATTTACACCTTGTCTTCAAAAATGTTCAAAGTGCCGATTTTCTGAAAGCCCTCGCTAAAAAAGTAAGAAAAATGCATTTGGTTACTCAAATTGATAGACCCCCCGTTAGATTGAGCCACAGCAATTTTTGTAGACCCCTCGATTTTGGTCAAATGGTGGCTCATTTAAACCGTTATAACTCGAAATTTTCTCCAAAAACCACCTCAAAACGAATTGTTGTTGAAAAGAGGAAAGATAGAGTTACTATTTACAATAATAAAAAGTTGGGTCGGCCATATTGATTTTGGCCGCCATCTTGGATTTTTATACCAAAACATTTTTTCCACCTTGAGGGCAACCACCGATTTTCAAAATTTTTGCATCAATTGAAAGCTGAGACATTCATACATAACATATGAAAAAAATAGAGATGTCTTTTTCTTCTTTCAAAAGTTATCTGCCGTTTTGTAAATCATGCCACTTATGCGCACTGGGCCCGGTGCCGGCCGTTTACATAAATGCAACGATATTTCGCAGTGTCTACGGACACGAATTTAAATTCTGACTCCACTAATGGAAAGCTGAAGGTTTAAGCTTTTCAAAACACTATAAAAGTTATGAAAACAATGCCCGCATCATTGAGAAACAGTCAAAAACGGAAACGAACCTCCGATTTGGCCAAATTTTGCGGCACGCGCCTTTGTGTATACATGCAGGCGTAAACTCGGATGCTGTTGCATGTCGTTGCCGGTGTGCATGGAAATGTATGAAGAAAACGAGGCTTAATTTACAAAACTGCAGATAACTTTTGATAGGAAAAAAAGACATCTCTAATTTTTTGATATGTTATGTATAAATGCCTCAGCTTTCAATTGATGCAAAAAATATGAAAATCGGTGGTTGCCCTCAAGGTGGAAAAAATGTTTTGGTATAAAAATCCAAGATGGCGGCCAAAATCAATATGGCCGACCCAACTTTTTATTATTGTAAGTAGTAGCTCTATCTTTCCTCTTTTCAACAACAATTCGTTTTGAGGTGGTTTTTGGAGAAACTTTCGAGTTATAACGGTTTAAATGAGCCACCATTTGACCAAAATCGAGGGGTCTACAAAAATTGTTGTGGCTCAAACTAACTGGGGGTCCATCAATTTGAGTAACCAAATGCATTTTTCTTACTTTTTTAGCGAGGGCTTTCAGAAAATCGGCATCTTAAACATTTTTGAAGACAAGGTGTAAATAGTGGGCCGGTCTCAGCGAGAATTACCCATATGCGCTGCAAGTGAGCATACACAATGATAGGTTTTTGTTGCAAAATATGAAGTGGCATCTGAGATTACCATCTTAGTAACAACTGAGTAATGGCGGATATTTTCTCGATCGTCCCGTCCGCCCTTAAAATCCACTTTCGTCGTATTTTCAGCAGTTTTGTTCTCTTCGTAACGGGAGGTTTTTAGAAACCTATTGAACTCAAAGTTGGCCTCAAATCCTTCCAAAGTAAGATGAATGATATGGAAATGTTTCAGGCATTTTGATGTGAATATTTTATATTGGCGACCCGCCGGCTATAGGTTATCATTTTCTTTATCATCGTCTCCATCCGAACGTTTACAATTTTATCGTTCCAAACCGTTTTACAATTTTATCGTTCCTAAATGTACATGTTTCATTAAGGTTAAAGGATTCGTCATTGATATCATCGTAATCATTGAAATTTAAAAAGCAGTTTTCTTGTTCAAAATACAAATGTTCGTTATGAAAATGTATTCACCACGTTCCAAATGGAAAATGGAATGTAGTGAATACATTTTCATAACGAATATTTGTGTTGTGCACGATAAAACTGCTTTTGAAATTTCAATGATGACGATAATATCAATGACGAATCCTTCAACCTTAACAATATTTTCTGCTGTTTCAAAAATTGATTTATGCAATTCAGTGTCATAATTTCTATTTTATACTACTCATTTCAGTATCATAATGACCAACTTTTCTGTACCGGTTCATAATGCAACTGAAATGAGTTGCATAATAGAAAATAGTTGTATAATGTTCATAATGCAACTCATTTCAGTTGCATTATGAACATCATGCAACTCAAATGAGTTGCATTATGAAAAAATCATTGCATAAAATTTTGTATGGAACTCGTTGCAAAACTCGATTTTTTCAGCACTCTTCGTATTTATCCAACTCGGCAAGCCTCGTTGGATAAATGTACGACTCGTGCTGAAAAAATCAACTTTTTGCAACTCGTCACATAAATAACTATTATGAAGCAGGTGAAGAAACCCAAACTCTGCAAATTGCGGCTAATGCCTGGCTTAGCGCTGCTAAGCCACCTCAGAGCACCGCTTAAAATAAGCCACACTTAACGTAAACCGTAGCTTTATTAAACCGGGTTTAGTGGTTAAGCCGAGGTGAAGAAATCGAAAAAAAGTTAAGCCCGGCTTAAAATGTTGCTAAGCCTGGTTTAAAATTTAAGCCTGGGTGAAGAAATCGGCCCATAGTGGTTTCGCAGCGCGGTGTCACGTACACTAATGCAAATCTACTGGTTGAAAATATGCCCATTTGATTTTGCTGGGAACAGCTGATCTTTGTTTACTATTTTCAACCAGTAACTCAAGTGGTGTTCGTGTAATGCAGCGTGTACGTACACGCAACACTACTAAAAGCAGAAACCACTATCATAGACTTAATACTAAGACATAAATGTCAGGAACAAATTCAGTTCGATTTCTGACGCCAGTTTTCCCCCATGTTTCCCCCAGTAAAATCGCCCAATACTGGGTTTCTTGAAGCGAGGCTTTCAATGTCAGTTGGCTACGCCCGTTTTCATCAAAGCAAGACTGAGTTCGCCAATTTAGTGGCCATGACAACGAGAAAGATTGCCCAATGATGCAGTGTCAACTGACAGATTGGTTTTTATACATATTTAGCAACACCATATCTTCAAGCGTTGATAACCGTGTGGGTTGAACAAGAGCTCAGTGATCTCGATGTTTATGGTTCGATTCCAGTCTGTATAGTTGTACAATCTTTTTGCACGGATCATTTGGATAAGTTATCTGCACAGTTTGGCATTTTTTTATAAATTTATGTTATAAAAATTAGTCATAACTTGCCCAGTCAATTTTCATAAGGTATCCTTATAGAATTCAGACCCTCTGAGGCCCTGCAGAGCCCCGGACACCATCAGGAAGTGGGCCTAATGAATGATCGGACTACAACTTCAGATTCTCAAACACCATTTATCTTAATTCAGAGTATTCGATCAGGGACCGATAACCACGTCGCAAAACTCGGGATATTATCACGTTGGAGGAAACGGTGAGCAATCATCCCATCAGCCCAAGTCACCCGTGGCGGTCAGGTACCGATAACTGCGACCGATCGAGTGTACAAGCTCTCCCATCCATCTCCGTTGCCAGTGTTGGTCATCGACCGATAGACCTGAATCGCACCGGGTTAGGCTCGCTGGTACCCATTGACCGAGTACGGTCCCAAACCTACCGATCGCGAGCTGGCCCGGCGAGGAGATTCCGGCCGCACGGTAGTGAAGGAGCAGCCGTGTGGGTCATCGCAAAGGACAAAGAGTGTGCAACAGCAGTGACCTTTCTCCATTTCTCTCGTTTGGCGTTGGTTTTTTTCCTCCCTCGGAACGTAATGAGTAAATAAACAAACTTTTTTTTCTCGTTGTCATGGTCACTCAACCGACATTAAAAGCGTTGCGTCCAAATCAACAGTATTGGGCGAATTTACTGGGGGAACGACTGGCGTCACAAAAAATTCGCCAGTTTCGTATTGATTGTTGCCACTATGGTCACTAAATTGGCGAACTCAGTCTTGCTCTGATGAAAACGGGCGGAGCCAACTGACATTGAAAGCGTCGCTTTAAGAAAACCAGTATTGGGCGATTTTACTGGGGGAAACATGGGGGAAAAACTGGCGTCAGAAATCGAACTGAATTTGTTCCTGACATTTATGTCTTAGTATTAAGGCAATGGTTGTACCGTTGAGCTCGACCGGGATGAACTTCCGCTTGCTTCCGACGTTCCGAACGGTGTGGATACTCCTCGTCTTCACGTTCTCTCTGGATTTCGTCTGCTTGAATGGCTTCGAGGGCGTAGGCTTGTTGCTTGAACAGTACCCCTCCTTGTGTCCTTGCTGCTTGCATCTGGAACAGGTGTGCGAAGCGAATGGACACTCACGTACGTAGTGCTGGTCACCACACTTCCAGCAGGGCGTTTTGGGTATTTTCGGTTTTTTTCACAGGATTCTTCGGCTTGCGGGAGACAATGTTGACGTTGCGTGCTTCCTTGTTCTCCACCATCAGTGTGTCCTGTTTGAGGTTGGCCACGCGATGGCATTCTTCCACGAGGTTCTCCAGGGTGACCTTGCTGGCCGCTTCTCCTTGTTCATTGACTGCGGTTTCGTCGGCTTCCAGCTTCGAGATCAATCTTGTTCGGATGTCCGCATCCCGTGACGATTGGAGTCCACAGACGAAACGGAGCGCCTTGAATTGATCCGGAGTGAGCTTGGAGAGTTGAAACGCATCACAGTGTTTGTTCACCATGGCAGCATACGAGGTGAAGTCATCCGCGTCACTTTTTGCGTACTGAAGGCATTGGTAACGGGAATGAAAGACCGATTTCTGCCGACCGAATAGTTTCTTCAGCTTCGTGACGGTCTCGTCCAGGGTGAAGTCCCGGGGGTGGTTGGGTAGAATGGTATTCACGTACTTTTCGTGCAAAGGTGTGCTTAGCTTGCGTAGAAGCAACCTCACATGGGCGGCGTCGTCCAGGGATTGGCCGTCCTTCGTGATGACGTCCTCGTACCTCGCGTACCAGCCATCGAAGAAAACTCCGCCGTCCGGATCGTACTGGAAATCTTGAATGCCGCTTGCCAAAGATCTTCTCGCTGCCGGAGCCGGGGTGGCCACGGATTCCCAGATTTTCGATTTGCTGCTGCTGCGCTTCAATCTGGTGCTGCTGCCGCGCGATGAGATTTGTGAGCTGCAGGATGGCGTTCTTCAGATCCGCGTCGGGTATTTTGTTGATGTTTTCGGGGGTTTTTCTTGAGGGTCTTTGTTTCGGTACTCAGAAATAAAACACACTTGGTCTGTTACGCTAACAATCATTAAACTGATTTTATTCAAGGGGTCCAATAACGGTGTTCGTTTACAGGTAGTCAAAAGGCTTTACAAATGTAATCGACATAACAACATCTTCCCTTTTTTCCAAACAAAAGAAAATTAACTATCACATTACATAATCTTTAAACTTAGTAGGAATTTTAACTTCTCTCTTGGGTCGCGGAGTCCGTTCGATGACAGGTGATCTACAAGCTTTTCGTCTCGATGAAGGAACGTCGATGTCTGCGTCTCCAAAGCTTGTATCGACATTCTCCGACGTTTCTACCACGGACCTGTTCCGCGGAGGGTCTTCGAATTCTGATGTTTCTGCGAATGGTAATGAAGACGATAGTTGTTGAAAAACATCTGTTGCTGGCTTGTCTGAAGAATTAGATCTTGCAGTGGAAGACGTAGGGTCCACAACAGTCCTCGGTTTGACGTGGACCTTTCTACCAAATATGAGCGCTCGCTGAGTTTGTTTCTAATTTCTGCAGGCACCCACGTTTTAGTGACATCCGGATTCAGTTGGACGAATACAGGATCACCGACTTCAAGAGAAGGAAGCTGGCGAGTAAACTTATCGTACTGATACTGATACTTGATTTTTCGTTTATTGGTGTGTATAGCTTCAGGTACATTCGGAACGGTACACGGCATAAGGTTCACAGCTGACATTGGAACCTCACACCTTGTGTTGCGGGAGAACAACCTGGATACCGGACTGGATCCAAGCTTATTCGGAGTATTTCTCCAATTCAGCAACATTTGCCATAAATCCTGCTTAGAATCTTCCGCTTTCTTGATCAAGTTTTTTGCTATTTTTACAGCGGATTCCGCCTTCCCGTTCGCTTGTTGATGGTAAGGCGAAGAAGTAACATGTTCAATGTCCCATTCCTTGGCGAACCGTGCCATCTCGCTGTTCACGAAATTGCTTCCATTATCGGACAACATCCGTTGTGGTTTCCCGTGCCGTGAAAAGTTCCGTTTGCAAACATCCACCATCGTGTGCATCGTAAGATCCGGTAGTAAATCCAGTTCAAAGAAATCGGAATAATGATCTACCGTTACGAGAAAATTCCTTGTCCTTCCTTTATAAGGAACCGACAAAACGTCCATCGAAATGAACTGAAATGGATGCACGGGCACCGGATGTGTTTGCATAGGCGGTTTGCGTTGGGAAGCAGCAAATTTGGCGCAAGTATCACACTGCAGTATGGCATGCTTGATGTGATTTGACATACCAGGCCAAAAAATATTCGAACGTGCCAATTTCAATGTTCCTTCAATGCCCGAATGTGCGGTGTGCACCCTATCGATCATGGAACGCCACAGTATAAAAGGAATGGCTATCTTTTCGTTTCGGAATACCAACCCGTCTTGAGTTGCCAATTCATGTCTGTATTTAAAATACATTTTTGCATGAGCAGGTAATCCATCAATCGATTTTGGCCATCCTCTGCGAATGTACTCCATTACACGCTGCAGACCGTCGTCCCTTGCAGTATGACGTATGATCTCAGAAATCCGTTCGCTGGACACTTTAAGGCAGTTTTGCAATTGCACTTCTTCAACACCGACCAGAATCCTGTACACATGCTGCTTTGTCGACCTCTCCTCGCCGTGCTTATCGCTAGGTGCTCTTGAAATGGCATCGGCTACCACGTTGTCTTTGCCTTTGACATACTGCAGAGTCAAATTGTACCGCTGCAAGGCCAACAACATATGTTGCAGGCGCTTGGGTGCAGTGAGCAGAGGTTTCTCAAAAATGTTCAGCAGAGGCTTGTGATCGGTTTTGACAATGACCTTTGAATTACCGACGATCAATTGATCAAATCGAGTGCAAGCAAACACGATAGCTAACAGTTCCTTTTCTATTTGGGCATAACCCACCTCTGTTTTCGTTAGCGTTCTAGAAGCGTAACCAACGATACCTTTTTGTTGGTAAACGGCTACACCCAACCCATGGCAACTAGCATCGCATTCTAGGACCAGTGGATCTGTTCGGTTATAATATTGCAAAGCGGTGTGCTCCGAAATAGCTTGTCTGACGGATTCGAACTCTCCATTTTCCACAGCTGTCCATTGCCAAGGAGCATTCTCGGGAATAAGCTTTCGCAGAGCTACAAGTTTACAGTCAGGTTTTTTTTTTACGCGGGGGATACATACCGCGTAAAAAAAACCGCGTAAAAATAAACAGCGTTAATTCAAAAATCCGCGTAAAAATAAACCGAGTTAATTCAAAAATCCGCGTAAATGAAAACCATGTTTTATAACTTTTAACTCAATAATTTCCTTCTCGATTTTATATTAAAAAATGAACTCAACGAATTATTTTAAGACAACATTTTAAGATTTTGGCCTGTCAAGCCAAGCTATAGTTTAAAGGTTTAAAGCTTTTACCATCATTGATGACGTCAAACCCGACATCAACCTATCATTCACCTATTTTTATTTTGACCACAAAACCCAACATGGACTCAATACTTGTTCGATGTTGGTCCAACAGTGGCCCAACATTCGATAAAAATTGACCCGACTTTGACCCGACAATCGATATTTTTTCAGTCTGGCGGAATTTTGCAGGGTTTTCTCGTGTTTCGTGCCCAGCTACTCATTCGAGTGACAATGTATTCAATTGACAAGGATTCGCTTCTCATTTGATAGGTGCTCTGAATGAATGAAATCGTTTTTAACATGAATAGAAGGAAAAATGACAAAAAAGATTTGTTGGTTAGTGTGCAAATGAATGAGATGAAGTTTTGCAACACTGGTTTAAACCGGTTCGTTGTTAAGACTCCATCTCACAGTTGTCGCATAAGTGTCGAAGTACAGATGTAAGTACAGTAAATCATGTTCACTTAATCTTCCATAACTCGCGCGGTTGCCCACCACCGTCAACACCACGCTAAGGCTGAACACGAAAAGCGAGATTATTTCAACGTGTTGTTCAAAATATAACAGCGCGATCGCTATAGGGTTGATAGTTAAAGGTCACAAAGCATTCTTAGAAAATTTTGGGATATTCCAGGTAATCCTAAGTGTTCTGGAACTCAGTTTTCAAAGTCTATGGCTATGACAGTAGTTTCTCAAGCTAAAAATAGTAACTATACATAATTAGACAGGAATTAAATCAATAATTATTCCAAAATAGTTTTAAAGTATTTCAAATCAACCAATTGAACAGCCAGAAATGGACATAATAGACATAATTATCTGATAGATAGATACAATAATAGATATAATAATAACACAGCGCAACATTTTTTTGTCTCAAGAGCAAACTCATGTGTCTCCGAAGGATTTTGGGCCGCTGTATCCGAATCCGGGCTCAGATTTGCTCTAACACGTCACAATTTTGAGCTATACCTCAATTTATAGGGCAAAATATGCGATTTTGGGCTTTTTTGACTGCAAACCATTAAGCAAGGAAATATTTTTTTAAGCAATCAAAAGGTTAATTGGTCAATTAACATCTAAATTAACGACTCATGCAAAATATTTCGTTTTACCTAATCAAATTTGAAAGATTTAAGCATTTTATGTTAATATGAAAACTTGCATGCAACTTTTGGGGGGTGACTTGTATGGGAAATATCGTACCTAACATAAATCGCTTAAAACTATCAAATTCGATTTGGTAAAACGAAATATTTTGCATGAGTCGTTAATTTAGATGTTAATTGACCAATTAACCTTTTGATTGTTTAAAAAAAATATTTCCTTGCTTAATGGCTTGCAGTCAAAAAAGCCCAAAATCGCATATTTTGCCCTATAAATTGAGGTTTAGCTCAAAATTGTGACGTGTTAGAGCAAATCTGAGCCCGGATTCGGATTCAGCGGCCCAAAATCCTTCGGAGACACATAAGTTTGCTCTTGAGACAGACAAAAAGTTTTGTTACGCTGTGTAATCTATGGACATAATATATTACAAATCGTAGATTTGTACAATGAAAAAAGTTCATGTAATCTCAAGAACGGTTTGGATGTCCTTAGACATCTCAACAGATCTGATACTGTCTATTAAACTTTGAGATGTTCAGTCAGTCATGAAAGATTACAAGTCGTAGCTTTGTATTATGAATGATTATGATTATGATTATGATTATGAATGAATTATCCTGACTGATCTAAAACTGTCCATTGAACTTTCAAAAGACTTACTGGGCATAATAGATTACAAATCGTTGATTTGTATAATGCAAGAAGCTACCGCTGCACCCGTAGAATATGGGATCTAAACTCCAGAACAGTTTGGATGACCTAGGATATCCCGACTGATCTGAAACTGTCTATTGAACTTTCAAAAGATTTACTGGGCATATGTAATAGATTACAAATCGTTGCTTTGTATAATGCAAGAAGTTACCGTTACAGACGTAGACTTTAGGATCTAAACTCAAGAACAGTTTGGATGTCCTTGGATATCCAGAAAATTACTCTGCATCATATTCTACCTTTTTAATGCTGTTAAGCACCAAAACTACAGAAATATGTATTAAATACTCTATAATAATGCTTGAAAAACTTCCAACCTAAAATTAAAAATCCACGTAAAATGTAAATGAAAACCGCGTTAATTCAAAAATCCGCGTAAAAATAAACCGCGTTAATTCAAAAATCCGCGTAAAAAAAACCGCGTTAATTCAAAAATCCGCGTAAAAAAAACCTCGTAAATGAAAACCGCGTAAAAAAAACCTGGCTTAAATTTGGAATGTATCGCGCAAGATAATTGGCCATAACAACGAATCGGTGAACCTCTTTCGACGACGTTGGCACGGGGTAATTCTGAATAGCTTCGATTTTTCTTCCATCCGGCTTCAGCCCTTCAGAAGAAAGTACGTGCCCAAAAAAATTGACGGAAGTTTGACACAAATTAAGCTTTGCAATATTGAGCTTTACTCCATTGCTTCGAAGACGTAGAAACAAATTTTCCAGTCGTTGGTTATGACATGCCAGGGCTTCTTCGAAGGTATTCCCTGAACCGATTATCAAAATATCGTCCGCCAAACATTCAATGCCCTCCAGGCCCTGAAGAGCTTCTTGCAATTTCGCCTGGAATATTTCTGGCGTTGATGAGATACCGAAAGGCAATCTGAGCCAACGGTACCGCCCAAACGGAGTCCAGAAAGTAGTGAGCTTACTACTGGCTTCATCTAATTCGACTTGCCAAAATCCCTTTTTGGCGTCAACCGTCGAAAAGACCCTGGCCTTACCAAGTTCTGGTAAGATTTCATCCAACGTGGTAAATTCGAGATTTGGGCGCTTGAGGGCTTTATTCAAAGGAATAGGATCGAGACACACGCGAAGTGAATCCAACCCGGGAGTGTTTTTCTTGACTAATACCAAATTACTCACCCATTCGGTGTGTTGAGATTCCTTTTGAATGATACTGTCTTGGGCCAGCTGATTTATCTTGCGCCGGAAATCCTCTCTGAAGGCAATCGGAATACGACGGGGTGTCTGAATTATTGGCTTCACTTCTTGGTCAATCTCCAACGTGACGGGGCCCTCCATTTTCCCGTATCCTTCGAACACATCCTGATACCTGCGTACGATGTTCCTGGCTTCTTCACGGTATTTATCCAGCACCTGGAGCGTAGCTGAGTCACGACAAACGGTGTTGCAAAATTTTACCAGTCCCAGGGTGGTACAGACTGCTACTGATAGTAACGGCGGATGATTCATGTTTACTACTTGAAAGACCATCGTGTACCGACGACCCTTATGCTGGCAAGACACTTCAATTTTCCCCAGAACTTCGATCGACGTGCCGTTGAAGGCTCGCAAACGACACTTGGACGGTTTCAACTTCGGCACTGATTTTCCCGACAACTTTCTTAGCCAGTCGATTCCAATAATACTCGCAATACGCGTATCTGTCAAATAATTAGCAAAATAGGGCGGAATTAAAAGGTACAAAACTGACTACCGAACTAGCAATCACTTATTTTACAAGTACCTTTACGACGAATTCATTCAGCATGATGCTGAATAATATTTGGATAATTTTCAGGCACGACCTTTTTCGGGTTTTGTTCACACAAATTTGGAGAAACTATAAAGCATAGTGTTGTGTGCTAACTGAACTGTTTGTTGTTAAATCATTTTACAACTATATAGTGAGGCTGTTATTCAGTTTTAGCAAAAATGATTAAAAATTAAAGAAAAAATGGAAATTTTTTCAATTTCCACGAGAGTTTATGATTGGAACTTAAAGCACATAAATTTACCTAAATCCAGATTCGAACTCGAGACCCGTCGATTGCCAGCCGTATGCCTTCCTATCTGCACCATCCTAGAGATGATGAATTGAAGCGCTCAAATCAAATCCCGTGGTTTAATAATGATCAGACTTCGACTCCTATTCAGCAGTGGTGAATTAGCACAAGCACAACATTATGGTTAACGACTGAACTACAGATTAATTCAGTTGTTGTTCAGTAAAAACCACGTGTTTTTCATCATTTACTCTGAGCCGAAGTATGATGAAACGAAAGCGCTTATTTGACTTGTGAAAAACACATTATACAGATACATGTGCTAATTTTTACATGAACTTAACAAGAAGCAGAAAAAAGTCTTGTTAAACTATGTTGTAAAGGAATTACTGCAAGTCGAATAAAAATCTTATTCAACGCTTGAAAAGTGTTTTAAATTATCATTGTTAATACCAATACGAAAAGTTGAACATTGGCTACTTTTTCAATTGAAACTGCATTTGTACAGTAATGTGTACAGCATAATTTTAGTTCAGCTATAATTACTTTTATAAAGCAATAATTCAGCATGTATGCTTGTTTGCGGCTGGCGATTGTTAGTTGGGTAGTTGTGATGTTGTGCAAATAAATGTATGTAATTACGCCATATTACATCTTAAAGTGATTTGGAAACACTGCACTAATATGAATGAAAGTTTTAATTGCATTTTATAACAAATCTGGAGCTCGATTTGAATAGGTCGTATGTGCTTCTGTCGATTAAAAATTCGTTCAGTTGGATTCGCTTATTGAAGCGAAAACCGTTGAAATTGAACAAAGTTGATACATACAGCAGAATCCTCACAAAATAGGCTTTCCGTTCCATCATTAAAAGTTTCAAAAATATCTTCCATATTACTACAATAACTAAAATAATCTGATCGAATTTTATATCGACAAAAACACATACGACCTATTCAAATCGAGCTCCAGAAATGAGTGGAAAGACATCAGGGACTTGTCATTTTAGCTTAAATCTCTAAGACCGTTTTAGAAAGAAACCAGGCAAAAAAACTCCTGCTTCTCAATTGAAATGTAGAAACTCGTTACCATGGTAAATACACAGAATACGAAAATAAGGAAACTTTCCGACTTCACGAACAAGTATGTGACGCTTCATTTTCCGACATCAATCGTATACTGACCTCTTCCCATATCGAAACTGTTGCAGATTGAGGAAGTAAGCAGCTCGGGATTTGAGGACGTTAATTTACATATTTCAACGGACGCTTGGTCGATTTGATGGTATGTGGTTACGAGCTGCTTATAAACACCATCGCCTCACTCAAGCCATCAGGCGACTTGCAGGCAGCCAGGCAGGCAGGCAGGACCGAATCCGAACCGCCCGTCGATGTAATAATAGACGTGACGACAAAAAATTAAATATAATAAAACATATTGTCTGATGTCTGCCACTCGTCGAGCTTGCATGATGCGCGCCGATACGGCACAAGTAGGAAAAGTAGAATCTTATGTCCACCCAACCCAGCGGAATATATCACCGAAGCGTACGCGAAATTCTTGCGACGGCCGTTGTCTTCCCGAGTGGGGAATGGAAACACAATGGGAGCTGCTTTTGATCATGTGATTGAAGCGTTGTAGCTCAGTTTGATAGTGTCGTAGTAGGGGGATTAGGGGCATAATGGAAACCCGGGGCGAAATGGACACCCCTGTTTTTGCCAAAACCGTTGACTTTTATGGTAAATTTTTAATGCATAAGTGTAAATGAACAAGTAATTGTTCTATTTTGCCTAAGTTCCATTTATATTCCTCCAAAATAACCAAAATATCATTGGAATTGAAATATGTTTTTCATATGGTGAAATTCTTATAATTTTGAAGGAGCAGCAAATAAGGTATTACGAGTGTTTAAGTGTGTCCACCATAAAAACAAGTAAATTCTTACCTTATCTACATATATACGCAGATTTAGCAATGGATGAAATATTTTATTTTTGATCAGAATTTACTCAAAACAGCAATTTTAATGTTGTAGTCGATTCGGGGCGAAATGAACAGTGGCAATTACGAATGGATGTACGTCCATTGCATACTGTTAGGCGTTTAAGAGAGTTTGGAAAAATCAATCTGATTATTTTATTCTAAAGTTTATTTAATTAACTTTGATTTTATGTAAACTCGTCTATATTATACCTATGGTATTGATCTCCGTAGGCAAATTACTTAACTGGTCTATGTAATCAAAGAATTAGCATAAAATATGCAGGGGTGTCCATTATGCCCCGATGGGTGTCCATTTCGCCCCGTACCTTTCCTGGCTGCCCTAAAAAACACACGGTTTACAATTAATTATTTCTTCATAATAAAGACATTTTACATGCTGTAAATGATTGAAATACGTTGGAAACAAGTTAAAGTTGTAAGCCAACTGATAATATGTTAAGTTTTTCTCTGTTATATAGGCCTAACGTATTGATTTGCTTAGGGTGTCCATTATGCCCCTAATCCCCCTATATTCGTTAAATGCTTCTCAATTTAATAGAAAATAAATATATTCTCAGGAATTCCTACAACCTCTAAAATAATAACGATAAGGAGTTCGACTGGAATTTGGTATCACGTGGGTTTCGGCTTCTCAGTCATGATTTTTGTGTCGACTACTTTGTTATCTTCGCCTACGTTTCGACCCGGGATGGGGCCTTCTTCAGGGCCTAAAATTTATTTTAATCGATTACAAAATTTTGTTTTTTTTTTATGAATTACAAACTTACTCGATATTAAGACGACAAGCTAAATTGTCTTTATTTTAACAGTAGGGGGATTCACTTAACAGCGTTAACTGATTAAACTGATTAAACTTCGCGATCACCAAGGCAATCTTTGATTATTTCATTCGCAAAGTCATGAAACATTTCAAATAAGCAGAAAATCATGGCTTTCGCAGCAATTTAATCTGTTTAGTGAGTAACCCTAGTATATAAGAAGTTGATAGCTAAAAGGATGCTCGCAACGGGCTCCGCTAAATGGGAGATAGATTGGTCGGTCATATCACTTTCATTTTTGTTTCATAGCTTTCTGGACTTACGTCTGTCTTCGCCCGAATGTCTGAAACGGTTGAATATGTTTTTTCAATCAGCTGTTTTTTGAAAAAGGGGGTTCTTGGGTTTTGGCACTAGTTGGTTACACCGGGTTTGAGTATGGCTCACTAATGAAACTGTTGGTTTGTATGGGTGTTAGAGAGAGAATCTGAGGTGTTCATCATTGTATTCTCATCAGCTGAAGTACTCTGTGAGTACTAGCTATAACGTACAGTTTGTCCGATGGTGCTTATCATTTAACATGTAAAGGAATAACATCAATAATGAAATCACAACTGTTACGAATAACTTTTATCAAAAACCTCTGATAAATTTGCGCTCTTCGACAAAGTTTTTCGGCATATCCTAGGCTATACTTTAACGTCATTTAACGGAGATCCGGCGAAAATGTGTTTCAATAGAATCTCAGTAAAACGGGATTTAGAAGATTGATGTTGTACTAGTTAAGTAGAATATGAGATGGCCAAAATTTGGTCTACGTGGTTTATAAACAGCCCCTAATGATGCAAACCAATAATAAAGAAAATGTGAACAACAGATCACGTTCACAAAAGAAGGTTGCAATCATTCAAACTTCACATTTTTCTCAAATTATGATAAAAATAAATCAATTTTCTTAATTTTTCGGCTTCCTTGCACCCTATTTCGCCATAGTGTACCAGTTATGGCTAATCCCATAAGGAATGCATGTAAATAGTGCGAAGTGGAACCCAAATTAACAAATGTGTCCATGACTGGTACAGGGTTTCTATCATTGGCACACGCCGTAATGATTACTAAAAGTAGTTTTGGATCCGTTTCTATATTTTTCCTGTAAAGTATGAAAATCGATCAATCATTTGACATTTGACTTTCTATTATTTTTCTAGAAATATTTATTCTCATATCGCAGTGATTTTGGGATGGAAAACGTGAATTTATTTTTTCGTCGCTCGATCCAAATTCTAACACCTTGTAAACAGCTCACGGAACTGTCAAAGAAAGTGAGGCTAGATCACGTGCTTGCAGTACCCTATGGGCTGTAACTGAGCAAGAGCCGTGTTACTCCCAGCAAGGATGAAACCCCCGTCTTCAAGCCTCAGGGTCGGCAAGACGCTTGTGACACTCCGCGAAATGAAAACACTTGTAGATTCGGTAAAGCAAAACTCCCTATATTGATGGTCTCGTGTACACTTTTATTCACTTCCTGACGTCCTACTTTCTTTCTTCCTCCTAGCTTCTCCCTTCCTAGCTTTCTGGCGTCCGCCCTCAACACCGGACGACGCCTCCCACTTCCTTACTTTTCTACTTCTACCTTATTCGCAGACTTTCTACACTTTTCTTCGGGGCCCCGCGCACTGCACCGCCTTCGCTCCGCTCCTTTCGCCTGTCCACTGGCTCCTTCTCTCCTTCCTGGATTCTTCTCCTTTCCTCTCTCTTCCGTTGGCTGCAGCCTTTCTCGGACCTTCCTCCTGTCCCGTGCGCCCCTCGAGTGTGTTGACGGACTCGAGGCTTCAGTGATCCGTAGAGTCACTGGAAAAAGCCTGGGTTTCGTTGACGCACTTGATTGTCGTATCGGGTACAGGGTTGATGCGGACACACTACTAATCAGCAGGTAGGGTCTACGCTGCGGTGTGGCTCCTAACGATACCACAAAGTTCGGTTTTAAAATAAAAAACCGCGAGGTCCTGTGGGCACAATGGGAGACACCTCCTCTCTCCTCTTCTTGGCGTAACGTCCTCACTGGGACAAAGCCTGCTTCTCAGCTTAGTGTTCTATGAGCACTTCCACAGTTATTAACTGAGAGCTTCCTCTGCCAATGACCATTTTGCATGTGTATATCGTGTGGCAGGCACGAAGATACTCTATGCCCAAGGAAGTCAAGGAAATTTCCTTTACGAAAAGATCCTGGACCGACCGGGAATCGAACCCGTCACCCTCAGCATGGTCATGCTGAATACCCGTGCGTTTACCGCCTCGGCTATATGGGCCCTTGGGAGACACATAATGGCGGATTAAGCACTATACGGACGGGCGATCTGGGTTCGGGGTTTCACAGAAATTTACCTGGATGTCCAGTTTCTCCTCCACACTTCCTTTTCTCCTAATCCTTCACAACGTCTTTCTTATACTCCAACTCTTAACTTCTACACTTTCTTAAATTTCTCCGGATGTCTTTCTACTTTAAAAAATTGCAACTCTTCTGTATGCAGATCACCAGGCTAATGATCTGTTGTAATGGAGCTCGTTGACCCCGAACCTTTGGCCATTGACCCGTTGTGTATCCTCCTCATGATGGCCACCCAGTTCGCATCCCATGGCCGCCCATTTCGCCACCCCCATGGCCGCCCATTCGTGCAGTCCTGTGCAGCCTGGTGGTGGCTAGCAGAACTACCGTCGTCCTTGTATAGGTCTGTGCAGTGATGGCTGCGTTCGTGGGATTTTTGGGACGTTACACTTAACCTAACTACAAACGTTTTCTTTTTTTAACAATATTTAACGAATACTAAACGCGAAAAATCTCATCAATACTGGACGTTACACTGACACTTGTTACAGGGCTACAAAAACTCATGTTCAAGTGCTACTTGATATTGCAACTTACATTACATGGCGACCGTGACTTCCCTTGATAGCTATGCGCGAGTAAGACCACCGTGCACACTACAATTAAATCAATCAGGTGGATTACCGTAATCTGGAGGGAAGTTGACTAGCGGAGTGAGGTTGATCACAACAGGAGGTGAGGTTGACCACATCGTTCCACTGAGGATGCTATAATTCTGTATCAGAACCAGATACAACAGACGTAACACCAAGAACCATTTTCATGAAAATCCGTCGTGCAGTTCATACTATCATTACCCGGTGGAAATGTTTCACGAACTAACGTGTTGTAGAACAAAATCAACAAAAAGTGCTATAGTAAACGTCAAATGCAAAGAAAAACGATGCGCGCTTCTGGTTGGGAAGGCCACATCTACAGTCCTGATTCGCTGGTTGGGTCACGACTGCGACCGATTAGCGAATCGTGTTCGTTTGTTGGGGCAACTGACAGCCGATCTAGATGCTGTAGACACACGCAACTGACGCGATTACGCAATACGTCGATTTTGACATTGACAGTGCGTTTTAGTTGGGTTTTGCCTCAACCAGTGAACATTCAACCATCAAGATAGCCCATCTAACGAGCCGCCAACGAACGAATCGGGACTGTATTGAGATTTAAAATGATCGTTGAAAACGAAGTCGATAGAAATTTCGCCAGTGTTACGTCTGTTAGTCTGTGACAGAACTGAAATCGTAAATCAGTTGTGTAATTATTTTTGAATATTTTGTTCCGTCTTTGTTTTGTTCTGCTAGTTTTTACCTTTCCTAGTGTCCCAGAAAGGATGGGCACAATTTTGTATAGCGAGAACACAATCATTTTCTTAACAAACAACTATTTTTATATTTTTGTTCAAAGTATTTTCATTGATACCTGCGAAGATTTCATACTTGAAAAACGGGTTGTTGTATGCAGAATGTTTAAAAAGAAAAAAAAAACAACTTTCTTAACTCCTGCACAAACTACTTTTTTACGTTTTTGTCAAATACACAAATCCAAAAATTTTTTTCGAATTTTTTGACATGATAATCACTATCCGTCATAAGTATAGACTCACAAAAAGTATTGCAACAATATTGCATCACCCTGACTCAACTCGATATCTCCAAAACTCGAGAACTTACAAACATACTCTCTTCAGCAAAGTTATTCAGGAGCCCAAAAGCAACAACTTATCTGAAGACGGCATATCTGTAGGTGTTCTGGTTTTAGAGATATCGAGGTGAGTCAGGGTGATGCAATATTGTTGCAATACTTTTTGTGAGTCTATACTTATGACGGGTAGTGTATTCAAAAACATGTTTCCTCAGATCCACGATTGAAATTTTTTATAGGAATATTTTTTGCCTGTGCGTACGGGCACTTCCAAATATTGAGAAAACTGAAAAAAAAACACTTTTTCTATTTCTTGATAAGACGTGCCCACAGACATTCGAGTTTTTGAACATATTTTAACGAGGATACAAACTATTCAATCTACACTTTATAAAGCTGGAGCGTTTATTTTACTTATAGTGAAATTTAATTGCGGTTTTCTGTATGCTGTGATATACATTTTGGAGCTTGTTTTCGACTATTGGAAAATCGGGTTTTCAAAAATATCGAATTTTGTGTTTGAATTCAACTTTCCGGTTCAAAAATCTATGTTATAAGTTAAAAAAAATGGTTGTATAATAGATATGCATATAGACAATTACGGATACAATTTTATCGAGCTTAATTTTATTTGAAGAAAACAATTTGATAAGCGATCTTAATGGAAACTATAGCAATTTGTGCGGAAGCTTCAAAAGATCTTTCAGGGAATGTTCTACCGCTTACGAATGAGGAGTAAAACCAAATTTTAATGATTGGGATTTGTTTTTAAAATAGTAAGACAGGAAATGTTTGAAAATAAAGTTTGTTCCTGCAATCATTCCCAAATGGCAGCACTGCAAAGTTGTTTTAAAATTAACGCGAACGGCCGCAAGGAGCCACTCCATAGTGCAGAGGTATGTATATGTTAAACATTTCAAACAAATATTTAAAGATATTTGTTTGGAATTATGTGCATTGTTCCTGATTTTATGAAAAAGTTTAGATGAAAAGTGATCAAATTCCCCCCAGACTACAGTATGGTCATTTATAACTTTAAAAAAAAAATTGTTCTTTAGATAAATAGTTATAACTTTCAAACCGGTAATAGAACCATTTAGGAAACATAATGAGCAAAACTGGTTCCGGGTCATTTGGCCGAATGCCGTTTGGCCGTACGCCATTTGGTCGAACGCCATTTGGCCGAATGCCGTTTGGCCGAAAACTAAATGATGTTCTCCAAGTGGCATGTCACTGTTCTCCACATCAATTTGACTCGCAAGAACAGCCTATGATTCAAAGAAGGTAAAATGTCTGACGAAAAATAAAAGTTTCAAAGCAAATTGATTCCCTCAATGGTAAAACTAGAAAGAATAGCCTATGATTAAAAGAAGGAAATACTTCTGATGATCACATTGGCAGCTAGAATGTTACCCGGAGTTTGTACTCTCTTCTGAATTCCTTCGATAATAATTCGGCCAAACGGCGTTCGGCCAAACGACATTCGTTTGGCCGACAGCTGTAAACACTTCAGTACTCAAATAATAATTTAAATTGACAAAACATCACTTAACCTATTACTCAAATATGACGAAAAATTTAGCGTCACATTATTTTGGCTTTGACTTCAGATTCAACTCGGGTTTCCCCTCTGTACACGCAACTGTAACTTTGTGACCAACGGCGACGAGCGCGTGACGGGGTCGTCGCCGGATGGATTGGCCTCTTTGGGCTGGGTTGCGCTGGGCGGAGACGAATAAATTCTTACCGCTTTCCCATCAACTATCGCTCAACCATCATGAGCTGCCGGGGAGCACTTGCCGGTGCTGTGCGATGTATTATTTCGACGGGTAATTTTATTGTCACTAAATTTAAATCGAGAATGTAACGTTTTCCCAAATGCCCTGGGAAAAGTCCTTCCTGAGGTGAAAATTTACAGCGAAAGCCGATAACATCGGACAAAACGAAGTATTTTATGCACAGCAGAGAAAAGTGGATGCGACAGGCTTTCTTCTGGCCCGCAGAATTATATTTATATAACCGTAGGAGGCCTCCGCATTGTGTTTCGTCTAGGTCCGTCTCTGGTGTGCCGGGCGGAATAGAACGCCTCGAGAGGAACCTGCCACGGCTGATGGTTGCATTAGCTCACTGTTCAAAGAACTAAGCCTCATCCTTTGTTGTAGAGACCAGACGTTTTCAACAACTCATATTCTCACTAAATATGTTATGCTCCTGCGCTTAGTTTTTGAATTTTTGTTTTCTGTATTTATTTGCCAAGTCTTGTGTATTTTCCTAATATCTTTCTCTTATTCATCACATTGTTTAACCTTTTTCTTTACTTTTCTCCAATAAACTGTTTCTTTCTTTTTCTGAATTCCTCTGCAAATTTTCAGTTTCATGATCTTGCTATTATGCATAATAGTTATGTATAATACGGTAATTCTTACTGTTTCCAATAAAAGCTAACAGTTCTATTATTTATTATTAATAATTCCCTAGCTCAACCTGATTTGATTTTCATAACCCATAACGATTGAGAACGCCTGGTGTGGGATGCAACGATTGTTCTTAGCTGCATCAGAAGTCCCCCGAACAAATTAGAATAGTTGCCATGTCCGTTGAATGCGCCGCCGTTACGATGCATGATGGCGTTAGCGATTTTAATGTGTCGGTAAAAAGAGAAAAAAAAACTAATTTTACATTGCAAACCATGTTGATGAACTCATTTCTGAGCAATGGTAGTTAATTAGTTAGCTTATTCACGTTGCCATGCCATCCGATGGGAATGAGAAATTTGTACATGAATAACTATTTTAGACTCATTTGAATGATACAATCCTTTAAATGCGGAAACTGACATGAGTTTTTCATGTGTAATCACTAAGTTAGTATTTTGATTGTTAAATACATGCATTCATTTGTTCTACATCATATTGAGTTGTCCAAAAAAAGGCTCACGAAACCTAATGCAAGCCTATCCATATAAGTGAGAACAAAAGATGTTTACAAAGTTCTTACAGATAGATTAACACGGGAAATCTGAACACAAACCACTACCACACAGGAATTTGAATTGGTCAATTTCGCTTTTCGGACCCGTATGAAGTTGATCACACATATTAACTTCTTTTCCCGATCAGCCTAGATAGCTGTGTAGTGTCGGTAGCGGTTGGTTCAACTGACTACGAAGCACTACGGACCGCCTGATCCAGTGGTAGGAGTCCACTAATCAGGTGACCCCCAATTCAAGGGGTTATGCGGTTTTATGCTTATCGTGCCTAGAAATGAATGGTTAGGAGGGTCTTGTAAAAACCTAATCGCAAATGGAGCCTGTCGAGTACCAGGGCACCCTCCACAGTGTTTTGCCCTTACTGCGCTAACCGGAGCAATAGCGCGGTGGACCTCGTGTTTCTGCCCTTCTTCAATCTCATACTTGCGGCTGAATAAGGGTGGGATTTTAAGGAAAAACTTCAAAGAATACCAACATGGCTGCCACAATGGCCGATTTGGACCCCTACTCGCGTTTTCAAGAGCACAAATCTAAAAAATACGTAAACAAATGCGCTCGATTTGGAAAAACTGCCTCTTTTTGCAAGTGAGCAAAGCCAGGATAATCAAGTGCGGCTTGGTTCGATGCTTCGTTCGTCAGATTTGTGCCTCTAAAGTTTGTATGCAAAATTGCAATGGATTTCTTGATGTTACACCTTAAGGATGTTATTAATTAGTTTAAATTTTCACCTACTTGATTTTGCTTTATGCATTTTACACAGCGTATTCTGTGCATCTTCGCCTTTGGCGCATTCAAATCGATACCGATCTGGCTTTATTGTTGTTGTTCTTTTCGATGCTGTGATTGTTAAGAGTTTAATCTTGCCTAGTTTGGGTAGTGGCTACGGTTAGGATAGCTCAGATCAATCTTCAGCACAAAAGAACAGCATTCACCAAAAGTGGAAACAACGAGGCGTGTGTTGATCGGCGGTTAACAGGAGTTTCCTCTAATAAACCGAGTACCGATAGACGGTAAGTGCAAGAAATCGCTTCTTGTTTAAGATGAATGTGTAGTGGGACAACGTCAAAGGAAACTCCGAACGCTGCCGTGGGAGTTGAAGAGAACACTCCAGACATCGCTATCAAGCACATCTTTGCAGATGGCCGAATTTTGATTGGATCGTTCTCACTTCGCCCTTTCGCCACCACACAAGACATCCATAGGTCCAATATTGGCCGAACAACAGTCGTGTAAACCCATTTATGATATACTTGGGTTTTATACCCCAAGTTTTATCGAAGATTCACCGGCATTACCCGAAGGCCATGCAAGTTTTCTTGATTCTGAACTCAATGTGAGGTGTCCAGGAAAGCATGGCATCAAAGATAACTCCAACGTATTTTACCTGATCAGTCACATTGATTTCAGAATCAAAGAGACGCAAAGATCGAACGCCATACGGGTTTGCCTCCCGGGAAAAAAACAATAGATGTTTTACTTGGATTTACCTAAAGGCCATATTGGCGAAACCACCCCTCAACTACCTGAAGGGCGCTTTGCATCAGGTCGAGAAGGATACTGATACACATATCGACTAACAATGTTAGGTACGTCGGCAAAGCCATAAGCAGGAAACCCGCTATTATTGAGTTGTCTCAATAGCGTATCTGCTAATCATTGGAGATATACCATTGTAGGATTTCTTCACTAAAAAACAACAATCTACAACCATGACTCCGTGCGATGTCCAATATGGCATCGTAAGGCAAGTTGTCAAATGCGCCCTCGATATTTAAAAAAAAAACACCCAAACAAGATTGCTCTTGTAACCGCAGCTTCAAGCTTCAATCCTGATCTTCGACCGGCGTCGAGAAAAGCTTTTACTCTCTCTCACGATGAGATGGGATCGACGGTGACCAACACGCAGAACTCGATGTACACAGCGCAACGGGTAACTTTCACGCAGCGACCGAAAAGACAAAAGAATTTTCACGCAGATTTGTGTAACACCGGATCAACACAAAAAATGGGCTGATCCGGTGTTACACAAATCTGCGTGAAAATTCTTTTGTCTTTTTGCTCGCTGCGTGAAAGTTACTCGTGCGCTGTGTTGTTTCATTTAAGGGTGAATAGCGAACTAGACGATCCAGATGGGAAGTCAGGGAAATGCGTACCGTAATCCAGCGCCAGAGTTCGTCGAGAATTTGGAAAACTATCTGGCAATGCATGAGAGAAATCAGTGGATATCTGAGAAAGAAAAATGCTTCGTTTTTCTGGCAAGCCTCACGAACGACGCGGCTGTTTGGGCTAGAATATTTTTGGTCGCCGATATGAGGGCCATGAAGTCATCATTTTTACGCAGATTTTGGGGTGCAGACGTTTAGTGGCGAGTACGGGATCAATTCTTTTACGGATCGTACCGACAAAAAGGGCGATTTTCAAAGATGGGAAAATATTTCACCGGCATGTATCGCAGAGTATCATTCACCACCGCCACCACAGCAACAGTTCATACACACCATCTCTGTACATTTCCCCTTCCATTTGGAACAACAGATAAGCTGCTAGTACACAGGGTCAAATATTTGTCCAAAAAGAAACCAATGCTCAAACATCTTGTTTGACTCGATCGTATTTTCATTAGTGTCAAACTGATGTTGTTTCTTGAGTTCTTTCCTTGTCAAATATTTGACCCTGTGTACTACTGGCCATAAAACGCATGTCATCGGCTGAAGACATATCTGTACGTCATGCTTATACAACGTGATCGATGTCTAAACAATTCTACTCGGCTTTATCACCTTCGAAAGCAGAGAATGAGTGAAGTTTATAAAGCAAACCCTACCATACTTGAACATCGTTACTATCAACGCAATGAGATTCGTGACTGCAGAAATGAGAGAAGCAAAGCAAAATACTGATTGTAATGCGACTGTGTCTGACTCTACTGCTTCGCCGTCAAGGAGGAGATGTAACCGCAGCTTCTAGCTTCAACCCTGATCTTCGACCGGCATCGAGAAAAGCTTTTACTCTCTCTCACTATGAGAAGGGATCGACGGAGGCCGATTTTTTTATTTTTTTTATTCCTTGTTGGGTATATAAGTCACTGCGACCTGTTTTTAGATCTATTGTGACAAATGCCCCAGTTTTGTTTAGCTATGTCAAGTTGACGTATCACCATTGGAGTTAGCAATAATCAAACCTTGACTGTAAGCATGATCCCAACACGGTGCCACAGTTCGGATGAACTGTACTACCGCATTGGCGTTTGTTCTCCAGACATCAAGGGGTTCTATCAGCCCCTTGTCGAAGAACCTAATTCTTTTAGCTGCAATTGCCGGGCAACGGCACAACAAATGCTCCGAGTCTTCTGTATCTATGCCGCAAAAGCGACATAAATCATCTTGAAGTTTTCCAATTAGCTTCAGATGATACCGGCTCGGACAATGACCTGTTAGAAGGCCAGTAAAAGAACTAAGATCTTTTTTAGAAAGTTCTAGAATTTTACGAGTACTTGAAACGTCCGGCTTCATGAAACGTTTCGACTGCCTCGCAATAGTGGTGTTTTCCCAGTTGGATTTTATTTTCTCATGTTCCCATGCTTTAAACTCCATTCTGAGAAAACAACCAGACACACTACAAAATGGTTCAGGCCCTATGAATTGATGAGACGATCCAAGTCTTGCTAACATATCGGCTTATTCATTTCCTTCAATTCCACAGTGCCCTGGAACCCAAAATAGCTTCACCTGATTACGGCAAGCTAACTGTTGAAGTGACTGAATACACTCCCATACAAGTTTAGAAGAGCATGTTGCTGATTTCAAAGCATTTAGAGCTGCTTGGCTATCAGACATCATGCAAATTGTTGAATGTCTGTAGTTTCTGCGTAAGCAAATATTACTGCATTCCAAAATCGCCTGGACTTCAGCTTGAAAAACTGTAGGCCACTTGCCCATAGGAATTGATATGTTAATCCCGGGGCCAGTCACGCCTGCCCCTACTTGATCGTTCAATTTTGAACCATCAGTGTAAAATACGATTGATCCTGGGTGTAGTTCTGGGCCACCATTTGTCCACAGATTTCGCCCTGGATTAATCACTTCAAAAGAGCGTTCAAAATTGTATCTTTTGCTCATCCAATCACTATTATTTACGACGAGAGAGCCGATACTAATTATTTTCAGAAAGCTAAGATGCCCTCTCAGGTCACCATCAAAGAGTTGCGTAGCTCTTTTGAGCTTCAATGCACTCTTTGCAGCTTCTGATTGAACAAATTGATGCAGCGGAAGTAGGTGAAGTAAAGTGTCAAGCGCTTTAGACGGTGTACTTCGCATTGCACCAGTAATTGAAAGAGTAGCTAATCTTTGAAGTTTTTCCAGTTTCTTCTGTGCTAACCTTTCATTTGTTTTAGGCGACCAGACCAGTGACGCATAGGTAACTCTGGGTCTCACAATTGCCGAATAAATCCAGTGGATCGGAGGCCGATAGCGAGCTAGACGATCCAGATGGGAAGTCAGGGAATGCGGAACAATCAGTAATACAAGATAATGATATCGGTTGATTTATTGTCGGGCCGCCACCAAACCGGACTTCGCACAATCAAGTCGCGACGCGACCCAACTCGCGACGTTTTTTAATCATGTCAAATGTAGTGCGCATCCTTCCCGTTGTTGTCAGCAACACAGCGCACTAGATGTGAAACGGTTGCGACACTTGTGGACCAAGTAAATTGCAATTTTTGATTGAATGTCGGTCTTGATTCCAACCGGATAGACAATATAGTTAGAGTGATTTGTAATCGTGTACCGTCGTGCGGGGCTTCTTAATACACATTTTCATGGTTTTTCAACATTATGACTTTATAACTCCCAGAGTAGTGAATAAATTTCCACAATTTTTACACACAATAATCGTGAGTATATATGTAGGATGTACGCAAAATTTGAGCTAAATCCATCAATAAACAAAAAAGTTGTTCATACACCAATCGGAAATATCTCATATAGAACTGGATGGGGGCTACTTTGGACATTTTTAACTATAACAAAACTGCATTTAAAATTTCAGGGTTATTTAGAAAACTACATTGTACCAATACTGTAGCATACTATATTGTACATGATTTCAATAGATATATGCGTTTTTAGATTTTTTTTTCAAATCCTGTTTATTGAAGCAATTTTATCCTAGTTACAGGTTTAAGGCTAAACTATGAGCCTCTGCACGAATCTGGCCTACTGCTCACTCCCACAGAAAGTTTGAAAACAGCGCGCACAGTAAAAGTCAAATTTGACTTTTACTGTGCGCGCTGTTTTCAAACTTTCTGTGGGAGTGAGCAGGACAGGGCAAATTCGTGCAGAGGCTCATAACTAAATCATTATACCTCCAGTGAGCTAAATAGTGCTCTTTAAAGGAGGCAAAAAACGTATATAACGCTGAAGTTAAGCTTAACTAACTAAACAAGATAAATAAGGTAAGGTAATATTAATTAGACTGAATGGTGGACACTTCTGGTTTTCACGAATTTGAGTTGAGTTGATATGCTTGACGGATATTGACTCCTATTTGGTGTCGACTGAGGTTGTGATTCGAAGGAATGCGGACTTGCCTGAGAAGGCGGTCTGAGAGACCCCTGCCCAAACTCTAACCACATAACCGAGACGACGATGATGGCAGCAAATTCGACGGATAGCGGTGTTGATACGATGTCGAGGTTGTTATCGTTAATCAACAATTAACGCCGTTACGTTAATTCGTTTACGTTAATTGTAACGATCAACGATTTTTGCGTTGATTTTCTGGAGTCGTTGATCAACGTTAACGTTAACGCAAAGCGTTGATTTAACGTTAACGTTTCCGTGAATCTTACGTTGATTGGAGTATTTAAACTAATATGTAAAATGCTTTTTTTCATCGCATTATCACTCAAATATTATTGATGAACATGACGGAATTTGACAAAGTAGTGGGTATTTTGGAGAAATTTTTATGGATGAGTTACTGTAATGCAGCTTTTTAAGCAATGTATGTTGAAAACTTTGATTTTTGATTGGCTTTGTAATTGGATCGAGAAGTTGAAATATTTACAGCATTACTCAGTCGCAGTTGAATCAACGATATGAAAAATCAAAATGTTCAGGATATATCTCTACCGACATTTATTTATTTATGATATTCTTTTTTTAAGGTTTCAAAATCTTTCATCATTACGGTGGTCATTTGGATTTATTTAAATTCTAATGTATCACTTACGCAGCAATTTAATCTATTTAGTGAATACCCCTAGTATCTTATAGAAATCGTTCTATCAGTGCAATGCCATGTAGGGGGAATAACCAACTTACTTGAAATGTGGAAAAAAGTTGACATATGCAGCATGCCTACTGTGATCAACTCAAAATGTAGTAAATTCAGACAAGCCACATATATTGACTCAATACTTTTCAATTGGGTTGTTTAGTGAATAAAATATTGCTATTTTCTATAGCCTAATCGAAAGAGCTCATTTTTCTGAGTATAACGTGATTTTATTGGGTTTCAATACCTTTGTTTTGATGGTTAAATTAACAAAACAGTTTTAATTTTCGTGGATAGAATGACAGTTCAATCGTTAAAATGACAGTTCGACCCGAACAAAAAAAAATTCCCCATACAAACTTTAAATGCATTTTAAAAATAGTTCCCGGACTCCAAAAAATATGAAATTTTGGATTTCGACTAATTTTTGGGTGGAGAATCTGATTATGAAATAATCTGGACATCCCTAAAGAACCCAATTGTTCGTACATCACAGTAATTAACGATTGCAGTAACGTTTCCGTTGACGTTGATTTAACGCAACCCGTTGACGTTAACGTTAATTTTCATTAAAACCAACGCAACGCCGTTGACGTTGATTTCCGCGAAAGTTAACGTTAACGGCGTTAATCGTTGATTAACGTTAACAACCCTGGAGCCGGGCCAGAGTGAGCAGGGGCTCTCGAAGTGCCCTGTTGCGTGCGTCTCGGTTGATCCGTTGGGAACTCTACGACATGTTGCATCGTTGCGTAGCGTAATTGTATCGGTGCGGTGTAGAATCAATGAATTTGACGGAGAGTGCGGTATTTGGTGCTGAGTGGCAAATCCACTAACGTGACATGAGGCGTAGCTGCAAACGCACTGTTCTGTGCTATCTTTGGTATTATGAGCAGCGTGATATTGTTAAATAGACAGCCTGAAAAAAGGGACCACCAATCCTTTATTCAGGTGAAACGGTCATTTATAATGTATAACGATACAAATATTCGATTGTATATGGTACGTTGATACATTATGAATGAATTGATCAACCCTTTGAAATTATTGAACTGTAGAAACAATGCTTACAGAGCAAATGTTCTGATATGGTATGAATATTTTATTGTTTCATTCGATGTTTTTTCGCGACCTGACAAGCAATAAACGGTCTGTTTGAAAAATATTTTCAACCAAATGATGAAAAAACTATTGCTTCATAATAGTCCCAAAGACATCAAACAGATTTGAACCATATTTTGAATTCAAAAAATCCATATTCAAAAGTGTCCAAAGTAGCCCAGCATGTCAAAAGTAACCCCGCACGACGGTATTTCAAAATAAAGATTTTCGTTGATGTATAGGGACTGTTACACTCTTGAGTGAATGATTTCTCAACATCGTAAACAACCTTGTATAAAAGAGTCACAGTGGACTATCCAGATTGGTAAGCATGTTGGTACACATGAAGAGGCACGTTGAGCAGATGGACATCGCGGCTGTGATGATCCACAATTCGTTCTAACCATTTCAGAAAAAAAAAATAGATCAACATGATAGGTCTGAAATTCTGTGCTACTTTATACGACGCTCCACCCACTTTTAAAATAAACTTTACAGTAATATTCCGCTAGCATTTGGGAATACACAAAAACACAAACTACAAGAAAAGAACCTGATCATCCGAATATGTGTGGATATTACATCCGGCGAAGTGTGTACTTCATAAACATTCCAAAACTTCCTCATCAGAGCAAGTGAAGTCGCCATTTAGCAAACGAAGTTCGTTGACACACACACTCCGATTAGCGCAGTAACGGCAAAATACTGTGGAGGGCGCCCTGCTACCCACAGGCTCCGTTAAGCGGTTAAGATTTTTTAGACCCCCCCCTAACCATTCATTCCTAGGCACGGTAAGCATATAGCCGCATCGCACCATGAATTAGGGATCACCTGTTTAATGGACTCTTACCACCGGAACAGGCAGTCCGTAGTGTTATTCTTAGCCAAATGTGACAACCGCTACGGACACTACACAGCTATCTAGGCTGATCGAGAAAAGAAGTTAATATTTATGAAGAATCTCATACGGGCTAATAGAAATACACTGTTATTCTACTTACGGGCTCAAGCAGCCTGCAAAAAAGATTTTTGGGCAAATCTGAAGCACCCAAATTGGGCAATCTCATAATTTAAGCATAATACATCTATTAAAAATGCCTTCTGGTTACATTTCAGTCGAAGACGTACTCAATTGCCATTACCGCAACATTAGGTACTACCATAACGAAGGGAACGGTTACCCTACTATACTACTTGGTGGCTCGATGGAGACGCATGGTGAGCTAAATTCTGTTTCATCGCCCCAACGCACGTTGGTCAATGCCAATCTTATTTTCGAAAGAACTTCGTTTTTCCATCTTATAAGAAAAAAAAATGATTAGAGATTTACAAAACAAGATGTTCTTAATGACTCGCGCTAATAAATGCTAAAGCTGGTCACACAATACTATCAATTATATGTACCTATCCACAGTAAACATTCATAGGTTGCATGTGTAGATGCACTTACTCAATGTGAGATCAAAACAGATTGGTAAAAAAGGTCAGCCTGCGCAGCAAGTTGCGAAATCTGTTTATTTGTGCAAGAAGCTTAAAACAAAAAAAATCTAACAATTTTAAAACAATGCACTTGTATTTAAGTGACTAACTTGCCTCGCTTTTAATTGAATCTCTTGGCAACGGCCGACGTGCAGCTGTTGAGGTACGTTCAGTATCTACGAGAAAACAAAATGTATGCACAATCTAGTCTTGAAAATGATAATTTATTAGCTTGCAGCATCGGGACGAACGTTCGGTAAGGTATTTCCACAAATTTGGCAGAGTATTTTGTAACGAATCCCGGCGTGTATTGTAGTCGGTTCGAGGCAAGTACGAGATACTATCTCCTCTCCTTCAGAATTTAACTCTTATTATAAATTTTCATTAGATACACATCTCGTGTAAAAGGGGAAGCAAAATGTGAGCTCAGTTGAAAATACAAAGAGAGGAGAAAAATTAACAAAATAAAATGGGTACAATTTGTTTGAGGCAACGTGAACGGACTTTTATTCTACTTCCCGCCAAAAAATCTAGGTAAACGTGCGGCATCCATCCCATATCGCACGTACGACTCACAACAACGTGAGCACTTCATAATAAATTATAACGCAAATCTAAACTTAGAACATTAGCAACCTGTAATGCTTTGTTATGACGTTCCGTTGTCATTTTTAACTTGGCACTAACCGGGTCGTCCGACACGAGCGGTTGACCGGGTGTTGCTGAAGCGGAACCTGATGAAACCCTGCAGCAGCCGTAATCCACTTCTTTTTAATCCAATCGTGTAGCTGACGAAACGAGACTACAAATTCAAGCCAAAGCAGTGGACGGCGAGAACGATACGGTAGAGGCTATTTAATTTCGGGGTGTAAATTACAATATACGCACTTATTGTCAGAAGTTTTGCCTCGCCTAACGCACTCTTTCGTGCGATATGATCTTCAACTGCGATATGAGTAAACAACTCAATGAGTATAATGGTTGATCTCACCCATAAGCATTGTACAATAGAAGTGTGCTAAATTCATATTTGAGGGGATAGGGTCACTAAATAAAATTATAATCCTACTTATTCTGTGGAACTTTGAATATTTCTCCCATTGTATAAATTGTACCTTACCCCAAGCCTTACCCTACACACGAAGCTAGATTGAAGAGGTACGTTCCGAGCGTCTGTTCACCAAGGAGGTGCGGCTCAAACAGCGTCTGTTCTGACATCCAGCCAGCGACTGAGTATGCAATGCTCCTCCAACGGAAGCTATACCTAAGGTGGCAGCCTCACCACGGTGGATAGGGAACCTTAGGCCAACAACCTACTGCTTCCGAAACCTAAAAACCGTCACACAAACCGAAAATGAAAGATTACGAACTGATACAACGGTAACGACTTTAAGCGTGAAGCAACAAACAAGAATTGGAACTTGGAATTTTTAACCCTAGCCAAGGAGGGTAAACGGGCACAACTAGCCAAAGAGACATGCCCTACGAAGCTTGAGATCCTAGGACTGAGTGAAGTCCGTTTGTCGAACTTTGGAGAACACAGATTGGCGTTGGTTCAAATTCTGCTATACTATGGCCTACGCGTCTACCGATGCTGTCAAAATGCAAGACACAGTGAACTTTTACAGCCAACTGAATGCTGTCGTGGACAAGATACCGAAAGGTGATATCACAATCCTCATGGACCACTTCAATGCGAAGCTGGGTTCCGACTACTCGGACTATGAGCACGTCATGGAACGTGCTGCTTCGTATCGTTCTCAAAGTCCTCTGCAAAGTGATCCTTAACCGGATACAGGAGAAGATTAACGCAATGCTCCGACGGTAGCAAGAGAAAATTTTCGACTCCTCTCCCCCCCTATTTCCTATACCTAATGCATTGCTTGTCACACTTTCACATCCCCCATCCCTCCTAGGACCGTGACATACTTAATGGATGGTCCCAAAGCAGGATTCCGTGCCGGACGATCCTGTGTGAACTATTTATATTGTCACACTCCGTATTATACTGGAGCAAATCAATAAATTCCAAGAACCTCTCTACCTGGTGTTCATTGATTACATTGAAAAAGCTTTCGACCGTCTCAGTTACAAAAACATGTGATGAATCCTAAGGCGCAAGCGTGTCCCTGAGAAAATCATCGGCCTCATTGAAGCACAGTACAGGACATTTTCGTACTAAGTACTGCATAACGGTGTCTTGTCCGATCTCATCCGGGTCGTTGCTGGAGTGAGGCAAGGATGTGTATTATCACCGCAACAGCTTCTTATCTTACCGTGGAGCACCTAAATGACTTCGAACTGGCTGATGACGTTACTCTCTTATCTCAACGGATGTCTGATATGCAGAGTAAGCTTGATGATCTTGCTGATCGCTCCTCGGCGGCAGATCTTCAACGTCAACAAGACCAAATCGTTGGATGTAAACACGGTTAACCCTTCCAGATTTACGGTAGCTGGGCAAGTAGTGGAGAATGTTGAAAGCCTTCAATATTTTGGAAGCCCAATGGCGGCCAATGGTGGCCAGAAGATCGACATAGGTGCACGGAACAAGAAGGCGAGGGCTGCCTTTGTGAGTGTAAGAAATATATGGGAAAACATTAGTCGACGCACCAAAATCCGAATGGTCAACTCGAGCGTGAAATCTGGGCTGCTGTACGCCAGTGAAACTTGGCGTGTTTCAGTGGAGAACACTCAACGGCTGCAGGTCTTCAGCAATAGAGCCTATGTGAAGTCGCTGTTTAGTATAGTTCCTCTATTTTTATCGAAAATTTGTTTGTTTGTCGATCAGCAAAAACCGTCATAAACAATAGAACGTAAATAGTTACGCTACATCGTGTTGCTGTATAACTTTCAGCAAGTATCAAGCGTTGTGCGATACAAATATCTGTGACAAATTTTGTGACCAAACCGCTGTTTACAAGACTAAAACCGGCCATTACAAGCTTCTCTCACGGTTCGAGAGATCATATCGCCGTAATACAGTGCAATGAATGTCTCAACACTATCGACCGAAAATGCGACCGCTACACCGTATGTGAAGGAAGGTGTGCTAAACGCTATCACGCTGCTTGTGTGGGAATAACGGAAGCAACGGTGGATGCCTTATTTTCCAAAAACGTTCTCTGGATGTGCGACAAATGCTTGCTGGATTTCTGCACAACCCGTGACGCAAACGAGAGCAAAACAAATGATGTGTGCTGCTCTCATCCGACTACGTGTGAGGCTGAAATCGACGATTTGAAAACAAAGGTTGCCGGTATAATTGAAACACTCGCTACAATGGCATCAGAACGCAAATCTAATGGCATCGATACTACTGGGAAGCAACACTCAACTCCTGATTTATCACCGATAGATCGCACTCATCTCCTCGATGGTACTAAAAAGATACATACCAATGCATTTGTGAGCGGAAATTCTTCTACTGTTCCAACAGATTTAACAGACTGCAACGATACGTTTTCTCTGTTTATAACAAATATCGAATGCCACACCACTGAAAGAGATATCGAACGACTTGTTTGTGAGAATTTGAGTTTGACTGATTCTAGAAATGTTAGGGTGAAGAAGCTTATATCAAACAAATCGGCCAATAATGTGATTGATTTCGTTTCATTCAGAGTTGTTATACCAAATGAATTCAAAAGTCTTGCTATGCAACCTTCTACTTGGCCGAAAAATGTTAAATATAGATAATTCGAAAATCGTATAGTTACTTGGAAACCTAACCGTATATAAAACTCGCGACTATATTGAACTTTGAACTGATATTTTGCTGTGAACCGTGAACTGATTGTCATGTGATTGAGATTGATGTTATGTGCTTTTTGCATTGCCTTTATTTTTTGTTGTTGTCGAATGATGTTTGTTCAAATGCTAGTTGTGCCTTATTATCAGTTAGTTATGAGTTTGTTTAGTGTATAAGTTTTCAATAAGACCATATAGGTCGATTGGAATAAATAAATAAATAAATATAATTCATGCATGGTGGCCTCACAATTAAATCTCCAACAAGGAGCTCCATCGTCGATGTCATCAAAAGCCGATAGCTACAGAAATTCGGGAGCGAAGGTGGAGATGGGTCGGCCACACTCTAGGCGGGGGCGGAAACGAAATTTGCAAGCAAGCGTTATATTGGAACCCAGCAGGACATCGCAGCAGAGGCAGACCCAGAGGCTCATGGCGGCGCGCCTCAATAACGAAATCAAACAAGTCGACAGAATTTGACCTGGCCACAGGTCAAGGCGATGGCTGGCAATCGCCCACGATGGAAATCTTTCAATTCGGCCCTCTGCACCACCAAGTAAGTAGTAAGTAAGAATACAGTCCTAGACCGCTGTTATGAGGGCTGCCTCCTTTCCGTCCGAACCAAAGTACAAAGACTCTTAGACGAGACTAACGCAATCCTCCAATGGTCGAAAACTGGGCTGGCCACGTCCTTGCGACAGCTGATGGATGGGAAAGGAAGATTAGAACTCCAAAGGATACGTAATGGTAAATTTACAGGCGCACAAAATATTATTCTGACCTAACTGCGCTAACCGGAGCAATACCGTATGCGTGATAATGTTTGCACCATCGTACAAATAAGGTACCCATATCACCTGCACACACAATGTCTTGGTTTTTACTGCATGCACGTAAGCTCTCACTCATATCACAGTAGGTTGCGGGTAAAAAAAATCCGATTTCTTAAGTTTAAAATTTGCACAATGATGGGGTGGCAGCGGTAGTCGGGACTTGTCCACGCGCAAATATTAAAAAAGACATTTCAGGAGTGTTCAGAAGAACCGTAAAACGGTCTTAGACCAAAAAAAGCAAGGGCAACTATTCCCGAAGGTGTCCACTGGTCGTCCAAGGTTAACATGGATTAAGAAGGCTATCGCTGCCATTAAAAAGAAGGTTCGGGTGAATTATATGCGCTCAATGAGAAAAATGGCAAAGAAACGCGAAATCAGCGACTTAACGGCATGGCATATCGAAAAGGAAAATTACGGTGGCCTTTATGATCCGTCGACCATAGAAAAAAAAATTACATTATTACCAATGGCATCCAGGAGCTACGAGTAGCGCCATATAAGAAAGTCTTGAATTTGCCCGAACGCAACATCCGTTTTTTTTTTCAATTTCCGAAAAACTGTCGATCCATACCAAATTCCAGAATCAATAGTTATATTAAGTTTTGTTTGTGTGTCAATGTCTACGCCATTAGGCAATGTCAAAATAAAAAAATAAACTCAAAAATTGTTAATCTTGACTTTGACACTACCACGGACACTCTTCGACATTTGCGCGTGGACAAATCACGAGCTAGGTTGCCACTTAGTCATTATGCAAGTGTTTAACTAAGAAAATCAACACTTTTTCTTCACAGCCTACTATGATATGAGTTATAGCTTAAATGCCTTCAAATAAAACCAATACATTGTATTCACAAGTAAAACTGGAACGTTATTTAACGATGGTGCAAACATTATCACGCATACGGTAGTTCAGTTGACCTTGTGTTTCTCCGAGATTATCAGCAATCCTACTTCAACCTTAACTGCGAGGCCTAATAAGGGTGGGATTATTAGTATGTTGTTTATTAGCTTTAATTATAATCTATATGGCTCTGCGCATTCTTCAATCGATACTGAATTGGTTTTTGTCGCTGCTCTTTTTTTCTTGTGTTGTGATTGTAATTTGATTGTAGTTTGATCTTGCCTAGTTTGGGTAGTGGCTACGGTTATGACAGCTCAAATCAATCTTCAGCATAAATAACAGCTTTGGCTCAAGAACCTTACTTTTGTAGAGGGGATTTCTATGTAGATGTCTTAGCTTTAATTAATACCTATATGGTTTCGCATTTTGCGTTTTACCCGATGTTTGTTACTTTCAGTAAAAATGAAATGTCAATCTCGCGTGTCATGCCTCGAGCAGCAATTAACTTCCTTTGATGGTTTCCTGGAATCCTTATTCGATACAGACATGTGTGGATATTAGGGTAAGTGTACCAATTATGGCTATAGTACCAATTATTCGCCATAGTTGATTTTCACCCTTTAACGATGTAAATCAACAGGAAAAAAATTTGTGTACAACAGATCACGTTCACAAAAGATAGTCGCACTCATTTAAACTCCACATTTTCCTCAAATCATGGTAGAAATAAATCATTTTCCTTAAAATTTCGGCTTCCTTGCACCTTTTTTCGCCATAGTGTACCAGTTATGGCTAACCCCATAAGGAATGCATGCGATTAGTGCGAAAAGGAACCGAAGTTAACAAATGTAACCATAACTGGTACAGGGTTCCTATCATTGGCACACGTTGTAATAAATACTAAAAGTAGTTTTGGCTCCGTTTCTATATTTTTCCTGTAAAGTATGGAAACTAAGCTGTCTTTTAATTTATTGATGACATTCGTTGGTCTTCTCGTTATTTTTGTATAAATAGGTTTCCTTAAGTAGTGCCATAATTGGTACACGTACCCTATATCTTCGGATGAATAACCTGATAGATAACGATTGAATGTGCACTAAATCGCTTTGCTCCTTTTTAATCTCCAAAGTGTCAATACTTTAAACATGTTTTGATAAAATTGCTTGTTTGCAGCATTGCTATTCCCAAATCTTGACAGGATTATAACTGTCAAGTTTATTCCGGAAGTGGATCGATGCATTATGAAGATAAAACCTATCAAATGAAATGATTAGAACGGTTTGTCGAGCATCACATCCGTGATGTTTTTTTTTAGCAAACATGTCAACCAACATGCTTCCAAAATGGAAAGTCCACTGTGATTCGTTTTCAACAATATTGTTTACGATATTGAGAAAACATTCACTCAAAAGCAATTTTGTTTTGGTGTTTTCTTGGATTTTCAGGGTACTTTTGAACACGTACCTTTCGATTGCATATTGGAAGCCGTACGGATTTTCCTGTTTATCTTTAATGATATCCAATTGGATTTACCAAATGCTCAAAACCCGACATCTCTTCTCAACATTACGTCAAGCAGCAAAATTTAGTATTTGTGGATGCCCCCATGCAGGAGTCTTGTTGCCACTTTTAAGGAATCTCGGGGCAGAAACGCAATTGAGATAACTCAATGTGGTTTTCCTACTTATGGTTTTGTCCACGATAAGCCTCAACAGGCTGCTTTATTTGTATACATATCTTAGCTGAGAATCCGACTCTGGAACTTCGTATCATTTGATATGTAACCAGAGCCGTAGCGTGGTCCCATGGCGCCCTTGGCAAGCATTCAGATTGGCGCCCCACGACAATTGGAAATTGATAATTAGCAAAACTCTGTAGTAATTTATTTTTATAAAATTCTTGAAAAGGTTGATTTCGGTGGCTTGAAGACATAAATTCACGCCAATTTTTTATAGTGTTTTTCTTTGGGAATTTCAATGAGAGTTGCCCAGAAATTTTCTAAAATTTATTTCTCTTATACTTACGAGTAGAAGTACGAACAAATTTTTGCATTTCAAGAATCTCACTAAGATGAGCACAATAATTAGACATGTCATTTCAGATTCCTAACAAAAATAATGCATGAATTTCTTCAAAAAATCTTACAGTATTTTTCTTTTCTTTTCTGAAATTTTTGTGCAACTGAATTTTGTTTTCAATTGGTTCTTCCAAAATATTTTCCAGAAGATCTGTAAGAAAAGTTTCAGTAATCATGGATATGGATAAATACCAGGAGAAATTCCTAAATAAATCTCCATTTGAGCTTTAGTTGGAATCTCTTGAAGAATTCCTGCTAGAATATTCGGTGCACATGGAAATCCGTGAGACATATCATCAAGAATTTCCAATGGAATTCAGGAGTTTTTCTTGCAGGAATTCATGGAGTAGTTCGTGAAGAAACGCCACAAACAGAATTTGTGGTGAAACATTGGAAGAATTGCTGAAAGAGAACTTGCTAGATTTTTTGACGAAACCCCTGTTGAAGTTTCTTAAGCAATCCATGGAGACTTTCAAAAGTATCCTTTGGAGAAATTTTGTAAAATCAATGGCAGATTTTCCAATAAAATACTCAAATAAATATCTGAAAGAAATTATTATTTCAAATTTATGGTTTTTTGTAGGAATTTCAGGAAGGAGAAAATTCATGAAAGGTTTTCTAAGGGAATTCTGGTAGAAATTCATGCAGCAATCTCTAGTGAACATGAAACAATTTCGGAAAGAATTAATGAAAAATTTTGTAAGCGTTATGAAGGAATCCATACAGGACTTACTAAAGAAAACATTAGTTAATTTACTAAAAAAAAAGACGATTTTCTAAACAATATCTATAATATTTTCTGAACTTTCAAAGGTATTTCTGAAGAATCCCTGGAGGGATTTCTAAAGGAATCGCTGCAGGATTTTGAATAGAAATCTGTGGAGGAACTACTGAGGAAATTTACAGTTTCAAAGTAAACCTTAAAGATATTTTTGCAGGAATCTCTATAAGAATTTCTGAAGGAAATTCTGGAAAATTAAAACAAAAAATTAATGAAGATTTTCCAGGAAAAAAAAAAGAAAAAAATGTGGAATAGTAGTATTGAGAAATAGAAGTATGAAGATTTTTTGGATCTTCAAGGATTTGCTGAAATTCCTTGAGAAAAATTTGGAAGATTATTTGAAAAAATCCTTAGAGAAATATCAGGAATAACTCTTTGACTAATTTCTGAATAAATAAATTCCTAGATATCCTAGATCTTGAATTTCTGAAGAAATAAAAAAAATAAATAAGTGCGTAGAAAATCCTTAGAAGTAGCCTTAAGACATTCTCTTGTTAACCTGTTTAGGAATTTTCAAAAATGACTTTTAGACAGAAGTTTTACTAGAATATTGAAAGCATATTGATTTTGATTTGCTCATTAAAAAACAAAAATATAGTTTCTCAAAATAGAATAGTAGATAAATTCCCTGAAGACATCATGGTAAATGTTCAAAATAAACTAGAGAATTCTGATTTTTTGAGAAAATGGAGAAACTTAGAAAAAAAAACATATTGTCAATCTTAGATACTGAAAATGGTGAAATCTTGATAACATTCAAGAAAACTCGGATTTTGACGGCTACGCAGTCTTGTTAAATCAAAACGAGTTGTTATCTAACCCGTCAAAATCCGAGTTGCACAGAATACAGTCGATTCTCCCCCATCTACACATTCAAGAAAACAATAGCATCATCCTGTTTTCTTCTAGCCTTAGGCCTTTTCGGCGCCCCTCTGCGGCTGTCGCCCTTGGCGGGGGCCAACCGCACGCTACGGCTCTGTATGTAACTATCCAGTTTTTACGCAACTGCGTTCCGCAACATGATTAAGTGAAACTGACCTAAGAAGCCTAAATCTCCAGGATGTTCTGTTGTTCTGCACCCGTTGTGGTAAATAGCTATAGCTATAGGCTTACTTACGCTGTATGCGTTTTTTGCTGTGCCCTTTTCAGGGCGCGGAAGGTGTTGCGTACCATCTACGGCGGAGTGCAGATGGAAGACGAGATTTTGAGAAGGCAAATGAACCACGAGCTGCATCAGCTGCTGAGAGAAACAACCATCGCACACTGCGAGAATCGGGAGGCTACGGTGGGCGGGTTACGCCATCAGGATGTTGGATAGTAACTCGATTAAAATGGTTATCGAGAGCCATCCGGCCGGTACAGGAAGACGTGGTGCGCTGCGACCCTTCGCTGAGTGCGGAATTGGAGACGCACATCCATGGACCGAGTTGAATGGAGACGACTCCTACGTACAGCAAAGGACAATTAGGCCTTAGTCTAACCGGTAAGGTATAAAGCTATGTTCACTTAGAATCCGGAATCATGTCACATTTTCTAGTGGCGCTCTCAATGAACATAATCATCATTCTTTTGCAGCACTCTGATCATACACTAATCCTCTTTAAATGGTGAAAATTTCATCGATTTTCTTGCAACGAGTGAAAAGTTATTTCAGATTGAAGACAAGAGGAGGAAAAAATCTTGCACAAACACGTTGAAAATTTAGCGTGGTCAGGTACGACAGTCGCGAAAAATGTTAATATCATCAAAACCATTATGTGTTATGTGCACAGTTGTTAACCATGGTACAAGAAAGTGTCCTCGGAAGAAAAAAGCTTGGGTTCATTGATAAATCTGCTTTGAATTTATAGATTTGGCAAGAAATTCGAACTCTGGGCATAGTTTTTTCGCAACAAGATGATGAGAACAAATTCATACAAGAATGACAGCCTCAAGAATCGCGTGCTGCTTAACAAAAACGCACACAAGGGATATGTAGAGGTTTTACCTATTTTGATGAGCTGCCATGACAGCCGGAGACGTTCAGTGGTATCGTCACAGAGGGGCAGTGTTTATCAACGAAAAAAAAACACTCAAATTTCGCGTTTTCTCAATTGACTGAATTGCCCCTCATTTCGCAATAAAAAAAAAGTTTGGCAATTTTTCTTCGGAATCCTAGTCAGACTAGTCAAGGCACTCAGGACACTGCATAGATGACCTGATTGTTGAACAAACGTGCGGAAGGGGTTGTTGCTAAAATTTACCACCGTTGTGCAGATTTTTAGAGATGTCAACACTGAAAAAGTGAGAAAATGTGTGAAAAATAAAAATAAATAATTTCAATGATATTTTTCCATGAAAGTACAATAAATAACCTTTGTTTTGAGGGCTTCACCTTTTATGTTTGTTATTCCATCCCTAAGATATACGTGATTTTGTAATTCCGGATTCTAAATGAACATAGCTTTTACTAAGGATATATTTTTTAGCATATTTGATTTACGCATAAACAGTTGTAAGCATTTGAATCAAACAAAAATATGACGAAAAAAACGCTGTAAGGAAAATTGTTTGAAACACTGTATTTTCAGAACAAATCCGGATAATACATGACCACTTGGGAGTCATAAACTTGTTCCAAGTTATGATCAACTGATGGCATATCGGAATTGAAGAATGTTGATGAAATGCCAGCATTTTAGAAATAAGTAATCGTAGGTCGAGGCCGCGAAGGTTAATAATGCTATTTGGAAATAGACTATAATCAAATATACTATATTAACAATATAGGTCACTTCGTGTTTTCACATACAACGACATGGAGACGCCGTTTACGAATGATTACAGCACCACCTGTTGTCAGAAAAAGTCAATAATTGTATTTTGATCAATTTTTGTTTACCGTGCAACTTAATAATTTCAACGTTTGAGCGTTCCGTGCTTACAAAAAAAAATGAGTTATTTTCGATAAATTTCGTTGTTCTTGCGGAGTGAACTGTGAGTTTATTCGAATACTGATTGTTTTATTCCGGACTAATCGGCTTTGTTGTTGGATGTGTGAACATTGTGCTGTCAAAGATTGGACATTTACACGATCGTCACGAAATCCTTGCAAAGCTCATTGTTTTTAAATATACAGTCATGGGCTTCTGGGTGAACTTCAGTTAGTAAACATATTCTGGCAAATTCGCCTGCTGCAGAGTGATAATCCTCCATAAATTGAGTAAGGCATTCCTTCAGATGTTCTTTCTGCATTCCTTCTGATTTTTTAACGGAAGTTCCTGCTCAGTTTTCTCTTTTCCTTTGCTAACCGGAAAAATCCGCATTTATCCGTTGCTAACCGTCGTTAACCGCGTCTAACTGCACCTGCGACTCAGTTAGCAATGGTTAGGAACGGATATATGCATACGGATTTTCCGATTAGAAAAGGTTATGTCATTCTCCTTGGTTTCCTTCTAGAGTTTTTTTTCTGAGATTCATTCAGGAGCTCTTTTTGAAATTCCTCCAGGTGTGCCTTCAGAGATTGATTTAAAGTTTTTTTTCTTAAATTTCTCCAGAGGTTCCTTCGAGGGACCCCCGTGAGTTCCTACTGAAATTACTCCAGCAATTTCTTCTGATGTTTCTTCAAGAATTACTTCTATAGGAATCTTCAAGAATTCTCTTCTAGGATTCGTCAAAAAGTTCCTTATAGGATTTCCTTATAGGAGTTTCTTGGAGTCTTCCTTGGATTCCTGCAGTAGCTCATTCAACGATTCCCTCAGGCGTTTTTTAACGAAAACCTCCCGGAGTACCTTCTGGAATTCCTCCAAAATTTTCCAAGAACGACCAGGAGTTGTTTCAAGGATTTATCCAAAAAGTTCCTTCAAAAATTCCTTCTTCTGGGAATTTCAACCGGGATTTCTACCAGTATTCTCCCAAAAGTTCCTTCCGGAATTCACTCCGTCCTTTTAGAATTTCCACCGAGTGAAGATTTGGGAATCTTCAAGGAACTTCTTCTGAAATTCCGGAGAAATTCCGAAGTGACTTTGTAAAACTCCTACGCGATTTTATATGGATTTATATGGAGGAGGATTTTATATGGAGGAGGAACGCTGGAACGCTTTCCCTAAGCAATCCCGAAAGGAGTTCCTAAAATAATTCGAGAATTAATTCTAGAAGGAATCCTCCAAGAGCTTCTGGAGGAATCTTGGAGAAAAAAATCCAGGGTGCAATTCTTAAAGGGATCCCACAAAGAAATTCTTGTGTAATTTCCGGAGAAAATACCGTTCATAACTCGCTAACGGAAAGTTCGCTTTGGGTCGTCTGTGTTTTAGTCTCTGTTATGAACGTTTATCGGTTCAAATTTACTTCTCATCTGCAACTTCGCATGTCGCGCGAGTCGCGGCTTCGATTTGGTGCTGCGACGATAATATACGCCAGAAATTGTTCAAGAAGAGGGAATTAAATTTGTTCTAATTTGCGTAGTTGAAAAAAATCGATTAATGTTTAATCGATTATTTCAGAAGAAATGGGCATCCCCACCATGCAATGACAGTTCGACAGAATAAACGTCATTCGGATAGCGCATGCATTTAGTGTGTAGTAGTACCTCTTCTGACACTTGGTGGCGCCACATTCACTAAAAAGGTGTCGCCAAAAAATAGTAAGAGTGACCCATATTGTTAATATAGTATATTTGCTATAATACTCATTTAAATAACATTCGATACAATTTAGGAATCACTTTTGTTCATAGATTCTGTCACTATAATTTTAAACGTAACAACAACACCA